>NW_010966774.1:935725-963887 GCF_000463585.1 Tarenaya hassleriana
ACGGGTCACATGGGTCACATGGGTCACACAGTGTAAAAATGTCTTCGGGTCACATGGGTCACAGGTGAGTCACATGGGTCACACAGTTCAAAACTTTTTTCTATCTATTCAAGACTTTAACACGGTACTAGTGCAAAGAAAATCACCTTATTCAAATAGATGTCCTTCTGGAAAATGTATATAATCACATAGATCACGAGAACTACATGAAATCATACAATCATATTATTTATGCAATATCTTTATTTGTTCTTCTTTGAACGCTTTGTCCGCGGTTCGCTGGGGCCTGGAAACCGATTTTGTTTGGGTCTACCGGTTTTGCGTTTATCTTCCACAATCGGAGGTAATACCACGAGGTTTGCATCCCGTGGGTCGTCAATGATCCAATCACAACAATCAGGAACCGGATAAACCGTTTCTTGATAAGCCAACCGCCATGTCTCCCGGAGAAAGTATGGAGAACATAAGTCCGGTATAATATTGCCTCTGCCAGTCTTGTGGACTGTTGCGATTGCGTGACTGCATGGATATTTGTCTATGTCAAACATCTTACAACTGCATGATCTATCCCCTAGACTCACCAAGTGTTTCCTACCCATTTTATCTCTCACCTCAAACTCGTCCGTAAAACTGTTCAACACAGTTACCTCATATGTACATGCTATCTCGTACCGCTCATGAAGCATGCCTCTCATTCCACTTATTTTGTCCAGGAGATAAATGTGAACATGCTTGTCATTCAAAAGGTATGTGGGCTTTCTGTTTTCTTTTACATTCGGTAAATAGCTTAGTTTGATCTTCGTTTTATCTTTGTCTATTGCCATCTCAGAATATAACTCTTCAACAAGTTGCTCATATGTTACCTCAATTGGAGAACAAAAGAACAACAATCTTTGGTTGTCCATAACTCTCCCGTTCCATTCGTATTCTCCGTTCTTATTCACAATCCATTCTCCTCCACAGAGAAAATAAATAATTGTAGTTCTCTCCATTACATCCATTATACCTGTAAAAAAAAATTTACAAACAGAATAACACGTTACCAGACTTAATCACTGCATAACCATGACAAGTCAATAATTTCGATAAATTCGACCCATGTGACCCAAGTGACCCATGTGACCCGTGACCCATGTGACCCATGTGACCCATGTGATCCGTGACCCATGTGACCCATGTAACCCATGTGACCCATGATCTATGTGACCTATGTGACCCATGTGTCTGTCCAATGTGACAACTTATTTGACTCATATGAAAAATTATTATTTTTATTTTATTTGTTTTATAATATAAGGGTATAATGGAAATTGTACATATAGGAAGGGTATATGTGAAGGGGGTGTTTTTTTTTTCTGGGAGAAGGGTACTCCATGAAGTACAAATAGCATTTTAGGGGCATTTTTGATAATGCCCCATTTAAACTCCTGCTTAAAACAGTTAAATCGTCTAATTAGATTAATCGTCTTGTGTAATATGTTTTTTTTGTGTGATAACCACGATGTTCCCGAGCCTTCGACCCGACTATATCCACTCTAGGTCCAGGATCATTCTTTGGATATGGATCATTTTGGTCCAGAAATTATATTTCTTCCCAACATTGGAATCGAATCTAGGACTTTGAATATGATTTTGTTACCTAATATGTTATTATGTAATACCAGTATAACCTTCTTTTTTTTTTCCTGCAACACAATTATATTTTGGTTGCAATGAAATAAATTTGAAAAATGTTGTGATTCTAGTTAGATATTTAATTACAAAATTATATAAGGTCTCGACTTATTTGAAAGAATCAAAATGGATATGAAAACCTCGTGCATTCGAAATATTTTTTATAATACACCAAACAAACCAAGATTTTTCGACTCGAAAAAAATCGGATTTTCGGGCCGGATTCAATTCGGGACCGAAAGGCCGAATATATTTTTTCAAAATTAATTATTTGAAAAAATAAAAAAATTACAAAGAAATTGAGCGGATGGCCGACCCGGTCCGACCCAATCTGAATCCAAAATTTATAGAGACGAGTTTCGTATTTGATTATATAGGTCCGAAAAAAATCACGGCAAATCCGTCCGATTGACACCCATGATTCATGAAGTAATAGAACGTTTTGAATTATTTTACAAGTTTAATAGTGTCATTCTTTATATTATTGAATTAAGAACAAATATTTATCATCTAATATAAAATCAAAGCGGATTAAATCGGATTTACGCTCTAATATTTCTCCGGAGATATCATGGATGTTTCAGAGTTTTATCTTTCTAATACGAATTCATAATTTTTGTTTAAAAAGCAATATAAAAATAAAAATATTGATATGACACATCAAATTAAAAAACACACAAATAAATTAATGCTGTCTCAATTTATAATAGTTTTTTTTTGCTGCTTCGGTCTTTTACTGATTATTTCTTTTTGGTGCGAACGAAACTGAAACGTATTTCGGTACGGTATTTTAGAACCGAAACGTATCGAACAAAAAAAATATGGTATCATTTTCGAACCGAATAATTCAAAACTTTCGAACGGTGATTTAAAAAAAACGAATTTTTTAGAACCGAAAAACTCGAAAAACTGAAAATTTGTTAAAAAAACTCTAAAATTTTCTTAATAAAAAAAACGAATCGAAACTGAAATCGAAATCGAACCAAACCGGATATGAAATAATAACTGATTTGTATATATTTTTATAGAATCGAACTGAACGGTACAATTCTTGATTCGAACATGAAACCAGATACCAAAACGCTCATCCATGGTAATAATATTAGGCTTGATCGTTTCTGTTCAGTTTGGACAAATCGAACTATACCAAATCCAATTTGGTTTGAATACAATTATAATCCTAAAAATTGATTTATTTTGAGTATGCATTAGACTAACAAATAATGATAATAGTCAACGGAAAACCGATCACAAGTCAAATCGAATTGTAACTAAATTCAATTCGGTTTGGACCAAACCGAATCCCAATTTAAACCGAACCGAATGGACTAAAACTTCATAATTGAGGTCAAGAGAAGTTCATTGTATCGACAAGACAACACGTGTAAATGGGTCACTGTCCAATCAACGTCGGCCCGAAATGAACCAGAAACAATCAGACAAATTTTGAAGATGCATCGTGGCCGTTGATTTAGGAGGCGACGTGGACGGACGTGATCAACTGTTACGGCGACTTTGTATTTGTGGAAGGTGTCAATGTCAGACATAAAAAAAAAGTCTCTTTTCCCTTATTTTATTGGGCCACGTTTCTCATCTCCACTTGGCCCCACTTCACCATTATCCGACCGTGCTTCATTTTGTTTTTATAATTTTCTAATTTTATATATTAATGGAATATTAGGATATTATCTTTTTTATTTTTTCGTTTTCATTTTGTTTTTATAAAGGTAAAGAAAACGAAAACGTTGTCAATGGCGAGTCTGTGATTCTATCTGTATTTATCTAAAATCGGATGATATAATTTGATATATTTTTTTTAAACTTTGGTTTCGATTGTATATTGAAATTTTAGAAAGTTATTATTACCAACTAAATCATTTTTAAAATTTTAATGTTGTAAAATCAATAAAAACAATCTAAATCTAATAGAAAGAATTTAAGGAATACGGCTGAAAATTTCATAGATCTATATTCATATTGCATACAAAGTTGGTGAAATTTTAATATATTGTATTATACAAAACCTAATTTTTAACATAAAATTTTCAGTTTGATTTTTTGTTGTTTTTATTTTAACGTCATGTAAGCGTGATTAATGATTGTTTTATTTTCACCTTCTACTATTATATATGATGAAAATGTTTAAATGAATTAAATATATAATTTTGGATGTTGAATTGCCATAATGATTCAGAAACTTCTAATAATTTTAAATAAATTTTAGGGATTTTGGTACAATTATTTTACAAAAAAATCCATATACTAAAATTTCTTTTTTAAGAATTAAATTTTAAACTTTCTCGATTAATATGTTTAATTACTGTTTAAATTTTCTCGAGTAATTGTTACTCTAAAAATCATTTTAATTCTTGTCACATAATAAAATCTGTTTTAAAAATTTTGAAAAAATCCAGACATTTGTATATTTTTGTAACATGGTCTTGAAACAAAATATAATTATGCTGAATCATTACAGAGATTATATATATATATATAGAATGGGTAGGAGACACAGAGACACTTGGCGTCATAGAGAAAGTGCCTAAAACACGCGAAAGAACCAAACAGAACTCAGAGACCAGAGGAGCAACAAGCAGACAGATTCAGCGAGAAGGAGAGACTGTAAAAAAAAAAACCACAGAAAAAAAAAGAAATCGGAGGCTTTCGACAGGGAAATTGGGGGGAAAAAAAGGTAGAACGATAAAAAAAAAAAGATGTTTTTTTTTATCGTTCAATGTCTTATCATTGCATGATCCGTGGGTTGCTGAAATCCGATTCTCTCTGTTTCTTGCAAAGATTTTTTTTTTTGGTAAATTTCTTGCAAAGATTTGGTTCTATTTATTTCGTGATAGTGTTCTTTTTGGAATTTCCTGGTTTTCTTAATCAGGGTTTTTCAATTTGGGATTTTTTTTTGTTGTTGTTCTTGATCTGATTCTGTGAGATGGGTTCCTGGAATTTCGGAATTTCGAGGGTATTTAGATTTCGAGGTTGAAATCGGTGATCTGTGTTCTGGGCGTTTTCAGATCGGAGCTCTTGCGTTGAAGATCCGCCATTTTAGACCAGCTTATCCTAAAATTGTCGGATTCAATATTGTCCGAAAATGGCTAGTAACTTGAATTTCAAGAACTTCGGCTATGAGCCGCCGGGAGACAGCGGCGGAGGCGGAGGAGGAGGAGGAGGCAACGGAGGGAGGAACGGGCCGCCGGCTAGCTTTCCGTTGACCAGACAAGGATCGATATACTCTTTGACATTCGACGAGTTTCAGTCAAGTTTGGGCAAAGATTTTGGGTCAATGAACATGGACGAGCTGTTAAAGAACATATGGAGTGCCGAAGAGACACAAGCCATGGCTTCAACTGGTGCTGTCGGAGGCGGTGGTGGTAATGGCGGCAGGGGCCAAGGTGGTCAAGATGGTTTGCAGAGACAGGGCTCATTGACTCTGCCTCGAACACTTAGCCAAAAAAGGGTTGATGAAGTATGGAAAGATATCTCAAAGGAATACACGGCGGTTAACAACGGCGGTGGAGGATCAAACCTGCCTCAGAGGCAACAAACGTTAGGGGAAGTAACGTTAGAGGAGTTCTTGGTGCGAGCTGGGGTTGTTAGAGAGGAAACACAGGCTGCCGGAAAGGCAAACAAGGGCGGATATTTCCGTGATTCGTCCGGTTCTGTTGGTAATACCGCTGTTTCGGGTGACGGGTTTGCTGGTTTGATGGGAAATCTTGGTCCAGAGAGTGGAAATCAAATGTCAGGACAGAGCTCTATGTTGCCCGTGAACGTTAATGGAGCTAGATCATCAAACCAGCATCAGGAACCAAAGCAACCGGCTTTCGGGTACGGAACACAAATGCCATTGCTGGGTGGACAGCCGAATAGTCATGGCATCAGAGGTGGTCTCATGGGACTTACTGATCGGTGTCTCGGAGGCAATGCGGGTTTGGTTCAAGTTCAAGGCCCGGGTCTGATGACAGGTGGCGGGTTGGGATTAGCTGGAGCCGTGGGCATTGGTGGAGCTTCTCCTGTTACACCATTGTCGACAGACGGGACAGGGAAGAGTAATGGCGACACTTCATCAGTTTCGCCTTTGCCTTATATGTTTAGCGGAGGCATGAGGGGAAGGAAGAGCAGTGGTGCGGTGGAAAAAGTTGTCGAGAGAAGGCAGAGAAGAATGATCAAAAACCGAGAATCAGCAGCAAGATCACGGGCTCGAAAGCAGGTAAGACTCCATCTGCTTTCTTACCGATTCTTACGCTCTGTCATGTTTCGAGCTAAAGACATGCAAACTTCAGTTGTTGCTTGATCTGGTTTCAAAGAGATAAATCCAATTTTTCTGTCGGTAAATTTGGTATCAGAAAGAAAATCGTTGAAAGTGAATCTTGTGTTCTTGTTGCTGAATGAATTCGCTGATTGGATTCGGTTTACAGGCTTATACCATGGAGCTTGAAGCCGAAATCGCGAAGTTGAAGGAAGAGAACCAAGAGCTACGAAAAAAGCAGGTAACTGTCCATTTCTACGGCCACAACTGCTCGGGTTACTACATTCACCGTCGTTACGTTCCCTCGTGTTTTGCAGGCAGAGATGATGGAAATGCAAAAGAATCAGGTACCCTTTTCGTTTCTCGATATTTTATTTAGCGTCTTAGCATCGTTTTTCCGGTTAATTGGTCGGTTCCTTCGCTTTATCATATCATCGAGCCACGAGATAGAGATTTCCGGCGGTAAATTCTACAGAACTTTGACGTTTTCCTACAACGAGCAATCTGATCATCGTCGGGTCGGCTCCAAAGCTGAATCCCTTTTTTCTTTTTCTGAATGTAAATGAACAGGCGATGGAGATGATGAGTCTACAAGGAGGTCCCAAGAAACGGCTGAGGAGAACGCAAACAGGGCCTTGGTGAAAAGATGATACAACAAAACCCAGAATCTGATTAGGAGTTTTTTTTTTTTTTTTTTTTTTTGGGGGTATAGTTAGCTTCTGTGTATAATCAGTGGGAGATTTCATATTTTGCATAGATCCTTGGGGTTTAGTGAAGAGAAGAGGCTTTCATCCTTTACGCTAAGGTAAGGTCCATGTAAATTCTCTCGTCATATATTTTACATCCAAACACAGAATCAGAATCTCTTCCCTTCTCTCATCACATGACCATGCTTTATCAAAATTTAGGAGAAAATTGTAACATTTTACTAGGGGTGGACGTTTTAACCCGTAACCCGGGGTTTGGAGGTATCCGGCTTAACAAGTACCCGAATAAAGGGTACCCGAATATTAACGATGATGAGATCGAGTATTAATAAGACTAAATTTTCGACTCCCGAGTCCGAGTGGGGTTCAATTATTTTACAAGGGGTATCCGGAGTACTCGGCATGTTTGTTAAAAATCTAAAATATACTTTATATCTATAATATTTTTGTCCAAATTATTTTTATTATTTATTAAAATACTTTTAATTTTAGTTCAATTTTTTTTATGTTCTAAACCTTTCTATACAAAAATTTCACCATTTCAAATCTCATTCTATGTAACTGAATCAACCATTCATCTCTCTATCAAAATTTTACTCATCTCTCTTCATCGTGAATTTTTCTCTTTATACTTTGACCTCTCTCATTTGTATTTTTTATATCTATCATTTTATAGTTCAAAATTTATAAATCGTATGGGTCCGGGTACCCGCGAGTACGAGACCGAGAATCTCATTAAACCCGAGCTACAAGTACCCGGATTTTATGAAGTCAAGACTGAGATAATATTTTTGTAAAACTCGTGGTAATGAAGACGAGACAGGGTTTTCTAAAAATTAGGGATACACGACCCGTGTCCGCTCCTACATTTTACATGGAAAACATTTCCATAGTCAAGTTGTACTCTGATCCACCGGTGGATAAAAATACTCGAATTCCGAATATCTATCCCGACCGATCCCGGTGTCGGATATCCAAAAATCGGGCATCCGTGTTATAACGAGATAACAATCAGATTTTATTATGTTAAAATCCGAAAGTTGGGTTAAGATCGGTATTTTTGATTCGGATAACTATTATACCTTTGAATTATTAAAAAGTTGCAAAGATATCTTGTAGGTTTTTGCCTTTGTTGATGTAAAAAAAAACTTAGTTATTTTGGATATAAATATTTTTAAATGATTTTACAAATCAATACAAAATACAAGGCCAACTCTTCTTCGTGAACACCCTAAACATAAGATCAAAGCGGCAATATTTGGACTCAAGACTGTCTCTAGCATGGATAACCAGAAGAACATCCTTTCTCCTTCCACGATATCATTCTCCTGTGATCTCTGCCTCGGAACGAACGAACAAGAAGCTTACCATCGACGGGTTTGCACAAACCGATGTCAAAAACGGAAGTGCTCGTTCCGTTGTCTGAACGTGGAGACGGGTCATCCATGTAGAAGTCGAACAACATTGCCAAGCATCTGGTTTGATGGGATAGGAGGTAGTTTTCTTGATCCGGAGGTACCATCTTCAACATATGAAGGTTAACCTAACACCATCAAGACCATAACATTAGCCAAATCCAGAGCTTTTTATTTATGGCACAAGCGGGAAAGCAGGGACTGCATCCAGTTGTTACCTCTGCTTCCATGGCTTGTAGCTCATTGCGGTGTTCAGATTCATTGGTCCCGTTTTCGTTTCCTGAAGAAGCGTGGAGAGACAAAGCAAACAGAGGTGGTCGGAGAGGATACTCCATGCTAATCTTGACCTGCCGATACAAGTAGATGTGTTAACACTGTCCTGTGTGGTGCTACAGATAAGGAGAATGATGAACGGGACGGAATTTTAGATGCTACCTTGGCTTCTAACTTCCAAGACTTCGAACCCGTATTCGCTTTCCTGGATAACACGAGACGAAATTCTCTAGCACCAAAGTCCATCCAAGAATTATCAGCTTTCTCGCGAGCAGGTAGTGTTTCTTCCGCTTCTTCTGTTTGTGCTGCTGGCTCATCCACTTCGCTGTCACTATCCAAAACAAGATCCAAATCATCTTCGTACTTTTTAAAACTCGGTGACCTTCCCTTGTTAATAGGAGAATCGAGGTTCTTTGTCATCAATGCAAACTGCCTGGACTGGCCTAGACTAGATGCTTTGGTTGGGGTCGGTTTGGTGACGTTAATCACAGATGCAGCTGTGACCAAAGACGGAAGTTCTCCATCTTCTCTGGCACTTTCAAGCTCTTCCTTTGATAAAGCAGATCTTCCATCTGCGTCGATGTCCATAGGCTCTGAAAGTTGCTCCGTAGTATTTGGAAGCAGAGAAGAAGACTTACTACTAGCTGAAGGCCCTATGAACAACCAGGAATCCAAAGCACAGACTGTTTTATGCAGAGCCCATGGAACACCTTCATAATTCAGAGCAGGCAATTCAAGCTTCTTCAGCAAATCGAGCTGTTCCCTGTAAGACAGTAAAAGTTTCCAGATAACAAAAAAAAACACACATTAAGACAACTGATACCCCGGGACAATCTTAGAGAAATTAGATGACAGTGCGGCAAAGAGGCAAAGTGCGTACTCTCAAGACAATTAGAAAATTTGGCCATTAAAAGTACCAAGAAAGAAAGACACCAATGTAATATTCTAGAAATGTTTCTCGAGATGGCTCAATCAAAGATGGTGTGTCCCTTAATCAATACGGAAAACATACAAAGTGGTGACTCACACAAGAGCCAGCTGAGCCTTTTTGCGAGTGCGTATTCTTTGTAGAATTGTCTGCACCCTATGCTGCTGACGATAAAGTGAGAGATCAGTCGTGAAAGCATCATTTTTAGTGGCATCACTGTTTTGAGTACCTTGGCCGTCTAAAAACGGAGACATCTCAGGTAAAAAATCAATGCCCGCCAAATGTTGTGCCCATTTATATGGCCTTGAAGTTCTGCTCTCATCAAATGTCTGACCATCACCAAGAATAAGCTTGGCTGACTGTATCATCATATAAGGAATCCAATTAAGCATAAAAAACTGAAGAAAAAAAAATTGCAGAAACGGAAAACCTGTGGATAAGTGATAGGAAACATCCATACCTGATGAGGAGGCTCAAGACCTGTGTCATCTGGAAATAAGTTGCACAAGATATCATTCTCAGACCCATCCTGAGACCCTTCAGTGCTAACACAAACAAGATTCAACTTCAACAAGAACTCAAACTTGAGCATGACAAGTTTTCGAGATTTGGGATCAGGAATCTCGTCATCATAAACGTGGAGGAGGATTTTAAGAGGGTGAACTTGATATAATCCTGCCTGATCAGAACCCTCCTTGCTACTAATTTTCTTTGGCCGTTTCCTTCTCCTTTGTCCATCATCATCCTCATCGGCTCCATCATCCTCCAACCTAGTACTCTCCGTATTATTGGTCATACCTGAAACATTAAGCACGAATCAGCACCGATTTCAGTTTTGCATTTCCAACTTCCACTGGACAAAAGGGTCTTACTACAACTTACCTGGGTCCTTATTAGCTTGTTGCCGAGCATAAGATTGAGCATCTTTAAGGCTCCCAACTATCTCCAGATCGATACTCTCGTCAAAAGCTTCCTTTTGTGCAAAGAGCTGTGAGTAGATAACATACAGCGGCGGAGGAAGCAGCTCAGCTAGATGATGCTGCTTCAGCTTCTTTGTATGCTGCAAACCCAACTGGCTCTGTACTGGCAGAGATGCTTTCTTTAGAGACTTGAGGTGGGAAGGAAGGCTCGACAAGAACTTTTTACGCTCTGCGATAGTTTCCAGTAAGCTCTTCTTCTGCTGTTCCAACCTTGCTCGAAACTTGCACAATTCTTTTCGCTGATACAAACAACATATATCACCTCAGATATTCCATTCCATCGCTTTCGAAACCAAACACGACAAGTATAAGTATCACATGTAAGAGAATTAGATGCTCGGTAGCTCCTATAAGACCATATAAAACAAGAATTTTCCACAGGAAGATACACATTTTGGCAAAAACAAAGGCACAGATCTCAAATCCTAGCGTTCTTCCATTCCGAGAGCTCAATAACATAGAGACACGATAAACATCAATCTATGTCTTTCTCTAAGCAAACATAATGGTAATAATGGAAGCTTAAAGACAATCATGGATTACGTTCAACCAACTCACCTGATGGAGCTCAAAATTTAGTCTCTTGAGCATCAAATCATGGGAACCATCATCCGACAGTGAAGGGCCCTTGATTGACTCAGGAGCATCCCGGAAGAACTCTTCTTCGGGCACGAGCTCGATGTCGGGATACTTGGATTTGAAATCTCTACAAGCTTTAATGGCTTTCACATAATGGCTCTTCTCGTACATCAGATTGTGAAGCTGCAACGTCGTAAAATCCACCGGCGCCTTCGCTCGCTCTGTCTCCGCTTTCACTCGGTCTTCTTCCAACAGAATCGAACGATTCGCCTGCGAGTAAAACACAAAGTCCTAGGTTCTTCATATCCGTGGAATATGAGAAATCGGACAAAACACATGACGTAGATCGTCCGAACCTGACGGAGATTGACGAAGTTGAGGAACATCTGCGTGAGGAGATCACGAATCTCGGACTTGGACTTTCCTTCTCGCTTGTTGGAGAGCATCTTCGCGATGATTTCTTCTACGGAATTTTTGCTCTCTCGCAGCAACTCGTGCGGCGATTTCTCCGCCTTGCGCAGGGAAGCCACCGTCTCCTCTTCCGCCACCTCCGGTCTTGGGGCTCCCTCCTCCGTCACCATTCCTTCCTCGATCTCGCCGTCCTCCATTGAAGCCTTTCAGTTTTGGAGATCCCTACCTCGCTTCACTCGGATTTCTCGCAGGGTTTATGAAATGAAAGGGAAAATTGCACAAACGTCCCCATATTCTTCCAATCTTATAAAATAGAGGCAATATAAGTAAATCAAGTTTTAATATCCACAACTCCACATCAAAAATGATTTATAACAAATATTAAAAAAATGATGGGACTAAAATGATAACACTATTTACTATAACTAAAATAGTATTTCGATTGAAACTATTTATAAACTTTACTATATATTTGTCACCATATATTTAAACAGCAATTTTTTTTTTATGTATATTACAGTTTTGTTGTGATGTATTCAGATATTTAGTTCCAAATATTATAATAAAACAAATTCATTTCTGTATAACTTTCATTTTAATTTTCATTCATTAAACTTTATATATATATATATATATATATATGAATATTAGATATTTGCATGGATGGTAAAATATCCAAATATTTTTATAAATCTTAGAAAATTTTAAAATATTTTATTTTGAATTTTTTTGAAAAATATTTGGGTATTTATTAGTTTTCAAACAAGAATTTTATAAAAATAAAATAAAATAAATTTGTAACTTGTGATAAATACATGATATTTTATAATTTTAAAAGGGCTTCTATCCAAAAACATTAAGACTAATTTGTTAATTTTTAATAAATATAAAAATTATTTTTACAGTTACGTGGATAGCTAATATGAAATCGTGAAATTCAAATCTTATGTATAGATAATAATTTTTGTTTATAAACACGTGTACGAATTCAAATTATACACTACTCGGTTCAAATCCTGATAATTTTGCTCTAGTGAATAAAGTATATTAACAACATTTATTTTAATAGATTAGATTTGTAATTAGCAAAAACATAAACAACAAACTAATACACTTAGTATTTTTCTAAAGGTAAAACTTACTAGGAAGTGAAGGAGATGACCAATGTTACATGGAACTTGAAGAAATTGCTACGATTGAATGCCAATGCGAGACCTTTCACTAAAATTAACCTGGGAGATGGAAAGACGATGTCTTTTTGGTATGACAGTTGGTTGCCTCTCGGACCGCTGATTGACTTCATTGGCTTAGTTGGTCCTCGACTGTTGCGGTTACCAAAAGCGACTATGGTGGCAGATGTCATACGGGATAGTAGCTGGAGTTTGCCGAGCGTGAGGAATGACCACATCCAACAACTCCACATCCTCCTATTACATACTGATCCACCGAGACCTGATGTAGGACTGGACACATGTTTGTGGCGATGAACAAATGGTGACTATAGGCCTAGTTTCCAAACGAAACAGAGATGGGAGCTTTGTCGTACCCCGAGGACTATTGTTGGATGGCATAACCTAGTGTGGTTTAAGAAATGCATCCCACGACATGCATTCTTAGTTTGACAGATTTTTCATAGGAGACTACCGACTATGGATAGGCTGGCTAGTTGGGGGATCATGGGGCCGAATCGTTGTATTCTCTACTGCCGAGAGAAAGAATCACATGAGCATCTCTTTTTCTCTTGTGACTTTAGTACTTCACTGTGATATTAATTTTTTCGTAGGAAAATTGAGGGAAAACCCTCCTACCAGCATATATGACCGCTAGTATTGGTTACAGGCGGGTCATAAGCTCCAGCCACCTGTTCAACTCATCATGAAGTTACTTACGCAACTTGTGGCGTATGAGTTTTGGAACGAACGGAATGGCCGCATCCATCGGGAGATGATTCACTCCGTCTATCAACTCCGACACAAGATCGACAGATCGATGAGAAATATCCTATACTCACTGTAGAGTCCGACGAATACAATCATGAACGAATTCCTCCAGCATTGATATCGTTTAAATTTCTGATTTTACTTTTTGCCCGCTATGCGCATAGGAATCCCTTTTTGTATAGTCAATTTTTTTTGTAAAACTCTAATTGGTTGGGAAGTAATATAAGCACATCTTATAAAAAAAACTTTTCTAAAATTCTATAAAAATACCCAAATTTATAAAATATTTTTCAAATAAATCCAAAAATCTGTTAATGATGCTAACTAATTTTATTTAAAAAAATACCTCAAATTTTGAGTTTATTTAAATTTTTTAAATCTAAATATTTATATAATTTTTTTAAAAAAGTTTAAAAATTTATATTGAAAATTTTATACTTCGAAGATTTATATGAGATTTTTATAAAAGTTTAGATATTTATATACGATTTCCATATGTTTTTTACGAGTTCGGATTTCAAAAGTCATATATCTCATCCGGACAAAATTGACAATCCTCTGATCGACGAAAAGAATACCGGAAAGTACAAGAATCGGCGGAGCTCCATAAGTCGGAATCCAAGAACAGAAATACAGAAACGGAAACGCGCGCATGAGAACCAAACCTAGAAATCTTTTGTCTTTGCCTTGGAACTTGGAAGAATGATCACGGCCTAGGGTTAATACCCTCAATCCCGAAACGCATCGTTTCGGAAAAACCTTCCTCTCAGTCAGAGGGTTTCTCTTTTTTCCGCGGTGGGCCGAAAAGCCCAACAGTATTGTTTGAGTTATAAATTTCATGCTCGCAAATGATATTTTCTTGTTCTTCCCTAATTCCGTTCAGAAACGTTGTTATCTAAAATACGTTTGATATTTTAGGGTTTTGAAGAGGAAATTCATTGAGGTTTGAATTTCATGCTCGCAAATTAAGAATTTGTATGGTTATAATTTTTATATTTGGAATTTAAAAATAAAAATATTTGTAACAACCCGAGGCCGCTACGGAATGATAGAGCTGTCCCCACACACCAACACGGGACCTTTTAGCGTGTTTTGTCCTCACTCGCACACATCCCGAAAAGTATTTCCCAGGAGGTCACCCATCCTAAGACTACTCCAAGGCCAGTACGCTTAACTTTGGAGTTCTCTCGAGATGGGGAACCGAAAAGGTAGATGCATCTTGTTGCTATGAGTAGCTCACTTAATTCCTTTAAGTTACCTTAGACTGTGTAGTCCCATACCTATACAGCCCTCGGATCCGTCTCATTCCGGTGCGTCCGCTTCATCCTTGTACCCCCTACCCAGAAGCTCGTCAGGAGCCGCCCATTGTCCATGTCTCTCGCACCGGCGATCACTCTCCGCCCTCCTACAGTATCCTGGACTGTCACAGGCCCACCAGCTTCCGCCTGGTTTGTCCACGAACCACACCGTACTGGGAGAGAACTGGCTCTGATACCATTTGTAACAACCCGAGACCGCTAGAATATGATAGAGTTGTCCCCACACACCAACACGAGACCTTTTAGCGTGTTTTGTCCTCACTCGTACACATCCCGGAAAGTACTTCCCAGGAGCTCACCCATCCTAAGACTACTCCAAGGCCAGCACGCTTAACTTTAGAGTTCTCTCGAGATGGGGAAGCGAAAAGGTAGATGCATCTTGTTACTATGAGTAGCTCACTTGATTCCTTTAAGTTACCTTAGACTGTGTAGTCCCATACCTACACAACCCTCGGATCCGTCTCATTCCGGTGCGTCCGCTTCATCCCTATACCCCTACCCAGAAACTCGTCAGGAGCCGCCCATTGTCCATACCTCTCGCACCGCGATCACTCCCCGCCCTCCTACGGTATCCTGGACTGTCACAATATATTTATTGGTTTTTTATTTCAAACCATTAAAAAATTACTTATTTTAAAAAAAATATTTTATTC
Organism: Tarenaya hassleriana; assembly: GCF_000463585.1. Taxonomy (NCBI): domain Eukaryota; kingdom Viridiplantae; phylum Streptophyta; class Magnoliopsida; order Brassicales; family Cleomaceae; genus Tarenaya; species Tarenaya hassleriana. Next base: position 950,860 of record NW_010966774.1, read on the forward strand.
GAATATTTAATTGTTTTATATTTAATTTGGTTTGGATTAAATCTATTTAAACTGAATTCAATTCATATACAACTAAATATTATTTGATTCAATTAAACTGTACTCGTATCAATAAAAAATGTCCTTTTTTAATACTTTTTTTAAAATTTCATTGGTTTTCCATTAATATCAACAGCGCTACAAAACTTTATTTTATTTTTTCTAAAGTCACTTTACATGCAACATTCTTCAATTTTTATTTATTTATTTTTGAGATATAACTAGGGGTGTCAAAAAAAGGTCGAGATCTCATACCTAGTTCGAACACGTCCGTAAAATTTACGGGCTCGGACTTCACAAATCAAAACCCGTTGGTTTTTCGGGCCGGGCTGGCCCGACCCATAAATATTTGGATTTGTGTTAGGTTCGGGTCGACCCGGTCCGACCCGGTCATTTGACACCTCTAGATAATGATATAACCAATTATTCATGCATGTGTTGCTCTTTTTCGTCCCTTTTATTATCGGTGTTAAGATTTAATTCCTGTAAAATAAATATATGGGAGTAACCGCGTCTTTTAAGGCATCGTTAGCGGAGTAAGTAAATATACACCAAACGTATACAGCGCGGTTTGCGGGTGAAGTTATCATCTAGTCATATAACTGTCATATTTCTCCATATATGTATGTATGTATATATATGTATGTATAATGTATGTATATGCGGACATGAATGTTATATGTGTATATGGGCCCCACGTTTAAGGATTTTTCCTTTTTTAATTTTTTTTAGTAATTTTATTTTGTTTTTTGTAATTTGTTTATTATTAAAGATTTTTTAAAGTATAATTAAATAATAATAATAATAATATTTTTTACATTGATTAATATTTAAAATTTTTATCTTTTTAAAATTCAAATTTTTATATAATTATAAGTAAAATTAAAAAAAATCATCACAAGATTATTTTAACTCAAATTTTAAAAATAATCGTTTTCTTTTTATGTATATGATATTATATGAAATATTTTTAAATACTACATAAGATTATTTTCGGAATAAACAACCAAAAAAGTAAATGTATTTTTTTTATGAATAATTCAATCAATATTTTTAAATTATCGTTGATTATGTAATCTCATATCTACATAACATTCGAATCTCTTTCATACGATTCATTCTCGTACCCGTTCAATCTAAAAATCTATCAAAATCGTTTTTATCTGTACCCTTTTACACCGACGATCACTTTTTTAATCGATACCGAGATGTCATAATATAATAGTTTTATCAGCTTAAAAAACAGGCATATCATTCAATGTTATGATAATGCTATAATCATATGATAAATAATAGAATGCAAATCAAACAATTCAAAACTGGTTGGTGCCAACTTTCTATAAATCTATTATTTAATTGCTAACTGTACTGGAACTTCTGCCCAACACTAACTAAAACGAATTCTAACACTATGAAAAAAGAAATAACATAATCAATCTTGATATAGCAAATTCGAATAAAAATTTTTCAACCATACAATTAATGTTAAGTAACCACCATACTATAATAGAGTTATAGACAATAGAAGTAATAGAAGTCAAATAAGTACGGATATTTGGGGATTTGGTTTAAATATTCTTTTGGATTTTTTTGTAAAACAATTATAATTATCCATTTTAATTGAATTTCGCTTTAGTTTGGAATGATTTATTTGTTTAAATTTATGAGAAAAAAAAATCAATTTCAAACCAAACAATAATTTCAAAGAACCTCAACAAGTGATTAATTTGACCATTTTTTCTCTCAAATATTCGATCACGATCGATTACATACAATGCTGATAAAAAGACATAATATGCTGGAAAATATGTATATATATGTGTTCAAAGATTGAATGAAATTAGCTAAACTTTTTTCTAAACAACAATTTATGTATCAAATTCTTTTTCTTGATTAATAGTTAAACATATAAGAGAAAAACAAATGTAATGAAGACAAAATTAATGTGTGATGTCTAGTAATCTTCCACAACTTCTAACGAATGCGATAGAAAATATTTCTTCGTGTTTTTATTTTTGCACTTTTTATTTTACATTTTCGAACGAAAACATTACGATTATATATATATATATATATGAGATTTTTTTAAGGTTAGGACAAAAGAAAAATGAAAAACAAATGAACAAAGATTTGTTCTATTTTGTGGTCGAGTGGTACCTGAACTGGAAGTGAGGGTGTTCCTCCTCCAGGTCAGGAGTTCGAATCCAGGCATGCGGGGAGGGAGAGGCATAACCAAAGGTTGTGTGTTCAAAGGCTACTCCCGGACCCAAGGAGATGTAGTCTGGACCGAAGGTCCATGTGAACTTTCAGGTTTGACCAAAAAAAAAAAAGATTTGTTCTATTTTTGCAAATAAGATAACTATTTAATGCGAAAAATATATCTGATGATTTTCCAAAATATTATATACGATTTTAATATATTTAATTATTTTTTTAGGTACGAAAATTAATATCTATTCATCCTTCAAAACCACTAAAATCTAAAACATTAAAAAACATTTTCTCGTGATTAGACATTGGCTATGATTGTGGCCGTAATTTGATATAATCTTCAAGGATTCCACTTTAGCAAAATCACAATAAAAATATACAAATAATTGACTCAACTTGAAATTTGGCTTTTTCACTGTAATACAAATAACGCATGCTAAAAAACTACATATTTGAATAACATCAAAATATTCCACCATGAAATTGAATAAAACTTAATTACTTTTAAAATTTATTTCTTCTCTAATCCGTATTATATTATATAGCATTTCCATAATTTCATCAATTCAAAATTTAAAAATATAAATTAAATTGGAATATGATTAAATTTTGTTTTGTTCATACTCACGAAATATCTAGTCTTGTTCCTAAGGACATGAAAGCAAAATAATTGTGTACTATGAAAATTGCTACAGGGTTGCCCACAGAAAAGAAAAGGACAAAAGAAGAAGAAAAAAAAAAAGACGACGCAAGAAAAAAAAAAAAAAAAAATCCCGTAAATGTCTTTTTCTTCTCGGTTCTTTTCACACCCTTCTCTCGTGGTCAATACTCTCTCTCTTTCTCTCTCGAGTCAAAGACATAATCAATTCCTCGCTGCAGCAAACGAATCACGTAACCAAAATCACCAGGAATCTTCTCTCTTTCTGCAGCTTGAATGCGAAGTACGACGATCGGAAATAGTAGCCGAGGGAGGACTTCAATACAATGCCGTCGGACGCCGCGTACCAGGTCCAACGGCCGGCGAGATCGGCAGCGGCGGTGTGTGGTGTAGCTCGCCGTGATGCTAGTCCTGATTCCTTGATCTTCACGCCGGAATCAAATCTCAGCCTCTTCTCCTCTGCCTCTGCGAGCGTCGATCGCTGCTCTTTTGCTTCCGATGCTCAGGATCGCGACTCTCTCGTCTCCGATCTCTCCATGGTACGCTATTGTTTTTGTCTCCTGAGAAATCGTAGCTCACGTGAAGTTCTGGTGAACGAGTATCATGAAATATGCACTCGTATTTGACTGATTCAAACATCGGAAAATCACGGAAGTTCTGTGCCGCGTACTTCGATTGGGAATCAGTTTGATGGATTAGGAATAGAATTGCATTTTCAGTTTACCCTCTGTTCCTAGTAGATTAGAGAAGCTGTAGGTTTTTGGGAAATCTGGTGATGGATTGAAGATGACGAAGTCGATGGAACAATCGAGTTTTAACTCCACAATTTTCGATTCAATTGCTACAATCGAGGTTTCAGCTTGAGACTTATCAGTTCCAGAGACATTGTTTCCAATCGAGTAGAACCTCGTTTCATGCACTAAAAAGATGTAAATTCAACTTGCAAAATCTTTAGATGAAATTCCCGGAGGATTGTATACATTACGTTACGTGATTATGTTTTGGAAGCTTTCGATGAGACTTGATCTAGTTCTACTAGAAGCTAGAATATCGTTGTTGCAGTTTGAGTTCGGCGTTCTGCGAGTAACTCTCGTTATCTGTTACCACATTTGAGGGGACAGGAACGAGATCCCAGGGGAATTTCGAATTGTGCAAATCTAGATCCAAACAAGCTTTCAACAGGGAGAAAGCACAGTTGGAACTCTAGAAAAGCAGATAAAGTGAAAGGTACAGTGATAAAAGTGAATTTAAAGAAAATACAAGAGAAAATGTGCAAAAGGGACCAATCATGCATTGGAGTTTCGATTTTAATTTCACAAACTCATTTATGCTGTTTTTTCAACCGCAAGCAGTGCAGAAAGAAGATAACAAAGTGAACGCGGAAGATGAGAGCCAGCACTTGGATTCCGCTAGGAACTCATTCTCTTTAGCTCTTAAAGGTAAGCCAAACTTTTTTTTTAAAAGTTTTTTCACTTTTACTAGAAGAGAAAACTTTTGATTTTGACTGGAATCTGGAAATCTTTATAGAATGTCAGGATAGGAGATCCAGATCCGAAGCTCTGGCAAAGAAGCTCGATATGCAAAGAACTCCTTCTCTGGATCTAAAAAATGTCACTTCTTTCTCTCCACGACTGCTAACCGTAAAGAGAAACTCAGTTTCGACCAACAAATCCAGTGCGTTTCCTAGTCCAGGAACTCCGACTTATCTGCATGGTAGCATTGCAATGCCAAAGGGTTGGAGCTCGGAACGAGTACCGTCACGTTCAAATGGGGGGAGAAGTCAAGGCCATGCTGCATTTACGCCCTTATACAGTGGGAAAACTCTACCTTCAAAGTGGGAAGACGCAGAGAGGTGGATATTTAGTCCTGTTGCTCGGGAAGGAGTCGTTCGAACTTCATTTGCGGTGTCACATGGATTTCGGCCTAAATCAAAGAGTGGTCCTTTAGGGCCTCCAGGACTTGCATATTGTTCCTTGTATTCTCCAGCTGTTCCAAGTGCTGAAGGTGGGAGCATGGGCAACTTCATGGTAGGCTCTGCATTTTCGGCTGGGGTCATAGCAACAGACAGATATTCTGGAGTCTCTGATGCAGCATTTCCTTCAAGAATAGATCCTTGCATAGCTAGATCAATTAGCATTCATGGCTGCTCAGAGACACTGGCACCCCCTCAGTTACCATCCCAAGGTATGATCCGATCAATCCTGCTGCATTATGTTTTCATGCACCAACTTTTGGTTAGAGCCCCATCTAGGTTAGTGATTGATAGTCAGATATATCTACATATATATACACGCTTCTAAATTTTCACCGCTTTTGTGCTACTGTCAAGCGAAAACAATCTTATTAACTAGTAGACGAAAGCCCTGTGGATTAATGCACTACCCAGTCCTGCTGATCATTTTAAGATTATGACCTATAAACATCTCAATAATGTTAATGATTTTTACTTCAAAATTTTGGTGGTCTTTTCTTACCAACTCGTTACTGATATGTACAGATTACATCCTTGAAAATGTTAAGGATGTTGGCACCAATCCTCGTGCTGCATCAAGAAGGGATATGGCAACCCAGATGAGCCCAGATGGAAGCATCAACTCATCCCCTGAGAGAAGATCTTCGTGCTCTCGGTCCTCTGCAGCACTACCTATTATGGAAATACAAAATGGCCGTTCCTCTCAATCAGAAGTCAGGGATTTGCAGGTTGATGGAAAGGTCACTGTTACACGTTGGTCGAGGAAGCACAGGGCCCTATACCACGGAAAGAGCACAGAAATGCGGGAAAACTTGAACGGAAAAGCCATGGATCCCCAAGGCTTGACATGGTATGTCCGATGCATTATAGGGTCTTCCCACTTCATTTCTAGAGATGTCATGTCTGGGTTGCATTTGGCATTTTGATTATATTCAGGTTTTTGTGTGTTATAACATTTCTCAGTTCACATTCCTCCTAAAATCTAAGATCAAAATGGCAAAAGATGAAAACTGGTCGAAGCATATTTATTAGTATCTTAACTCTGAAGAATGATATGTACCACAGGTAGACTTGTTTTCAGCACGCTATCTATGAGTTTCAGAATCTTGATCCACCTTTCTTAAAGACCAAGAAATAAATTCGCCAGTCTGAATAGGCATGTTATATTACTCCTAGTAGGATGCTAATCCAATGTACGCCATGGAAGCTGTTTTTATGTTTGAGCTCAAGGCACCTTGATTGAACTTTCATGTTTTTGCAGGGTAAAGAGAGAGGACGCTAGAATCAATGCATGGGAAAATTTGCAAAAAGCAAAAGCGGAGGCAGCAATAAGAAAACTAGAGGTTCTCTCTTCTCTCTCTGTCTTCGTATTTCTAGGGCACGATACTGAAGCTTGAAGCATGAGAACAATTCTTCTTTTTTTTTGTGCCACGAACGGTTTCAAATTAATATCAGTACGGAAAGCTCTCCCCCTCGTTGGGTGTGTTGGCTTGAGAGCTTGTGGAAAACTCGTGAATTTAGGTGGTGGAATGGCCAGCCATCTGATAATGTCTTTTGGAACGTTTTCCAGATGCAACTGGAAAAGAAAAGAACATCGTCAATGGAAAAGATCATGAAAAAGCTGAAATCGGCGCAAAGGAGAGCGAATGATATGCGGAGCTCTGTGTTAGCCAATCATGGTCAACAAGTTTCAGCTTCATCCCGCAAGATTGTATCTTTCAGAAGAACTCGGAAGATGGCTTCCATTAGTGGTTGCTTTACCTGCTATGCTATATAACCATCTACGGTAACTTTCGCACACTTTTCACCCTTACATAATAAACTACCCTCTTATATTCCTCGTTGTGACTCGCAGAAAAAATTGTTGATATTGCCGTCTCGTGTGGATGTTGTGTTTACAGTCTTTGAACGGCAATATCCACTAGTGACACGCATCATAGCATAGTCATATACCATGTGCAGAAAATGATCATTTAACAAGGTTTGTTCTCGTTTTTTATTACCAGCTTATGTATGGAAGCTCCGGGGGTTTGCAAAAATGGCATTGTAAAGCAGAAGGAGACACTGAGAGGTGTTGATGCGATTTTGGTAAAATATGAATCTCGCCCTCTACAACAATCAAGCTCTCAGAACATGTGAGAATACTCTATCTTGACCCTCGCCTTTTAATCCTCGGGATCAATCCATCCCTTTCTACCCATTCACGGTATTCACCCTCATTGATTAATATACATTATGTTGATCCCCTCGTGGTGTTAGAGGTGATTTGATCCTTTGGTATCCAGCAATAGCCGAGTTACTTAATTTCCATGTATGCGCAGATATGTGTCCGTGCCTATATCCTTCATGTTTTAGCTTTGTTGTTCATTTTTTCAACACTTCGTACTCAAACGTTGACGTTATTATAATCTTTTTGGTAGTTTTTCATACTTGAGTACTGACCAGATTTTGTTTTATATGTTATTATTTTCCTCGGCACAAAGAATCAATCTTCTTGACATTCTTTCAAAAGAGCAAAGCAACAGATTTCTCACACAAAGCTGCCACTGGAACAAGTCCGAGCCGAGCAGAGGGACTTAGTCCTCGTGTAAGGTTGAACGAGGAGATTCATGGAATTGAAGAGGCGAGCCTCCCAAGCGAGTAACGTTTATGTAATCGTTGGGGAAGTGAGCTGGCAAACCCGGAATCACTAACCCGATAACTCTGAAGCATCTGAAGAACCATCCTTCTCTGTACTCGGGACCCTTCCAGTGCGGTAAGATGAAGCTCCTTGTAAGCTCCCATAACGCATTTAACACTTTCGGTATCGCCCAAAACAGGTTGAAGTAATTCTTGTTCGGTTCTTCTTCATCGACCTGAGCGACAAATATCAGATATTACATCAGTCCATACCCCCGAGTTTCGTATCCCAAAATCGTGGTAAGTTTGTATTTTTTAACTGACCTTTCCTCTATAGAAACTGTCGAAGTAAAGGCAAGGGCCGAAGTGCTTGAACAGGAGTGTCTTATCGTCGAAAGGTAACCTAGGAACCATGTCATTGCAATATACGTATCTCTCGTACTTGACATCGTACTTCTTTAACACATTCTTCATAAACGTCCCGAACTGGTCGTCCCCAACCCGCGGCTGTCCGAAAGTGTAAACGCCTTCGAGACTCTTCAGCATTTTCTCCTCTTCGTGCATCGCTAACAAGCCCGTGAACAGAATCGCCAGTGCCCCGCCGAGGCTGTGGCCAGACAGGATGAATCTCGAGGTCGGGTTTTTGTCGAGAATGTTTCTAAGATGTTGTCTGATGGTGTAGTAGCAATATTGAGGTCCGTTTTGGGTTTGGTCTAGGTTTATTTCCTTAGGCCATCCATCTTTCTGCAGGCCTAATGCTTTCATGAACCCACCATGGATCCTTCCCACGTTCTTCAGTTCGTACCTGTTGGAAACACACATCGATGCACATGCCAAAAAATTAAAATCATTTTTTCAAGTTTTGTTCTATTAATAACTAGGTTTAAAAATTGATTTGTATAATAATGAAACCGAAAAAATAAAATAAAATGCTAATTGCAGTGACAAACAATCATAGTTTTAGTAATGTGAGAGAGAAAACACATACAAACTAAATGTGTGTGTGTGAAGCTAGAAACATCAAACAACAAATCAGGCCTCAATACAGTAAGATTAGGTGACTGTAGGAGTTAGGGGTCTTATCTAGCTCGCCAAAGTTTCAAGATTCTTCTCTCTGTCCACCTTTTGTATAAATTTGGATCAGCCAATTTAGAAATTTGGGATAAACTAAAGAAATATCATTTTTTTTAAAATATTTTAAATTTATTATTAAAACAATCGATTACTAGCTAATATTTTAAACAAATAAATCGTGAAATATCTAACTTACAAAAGATTCCTCAATTAGTTTTGAGAAAAAACCATCAATTAAACATTCAATTTCAAAATTATTAAAAAATACATCATTATTTTGAAAAAAAATAAATATAAATTATACAATTCTAAATATCACAATAAAAAAACTAAATACTTTATAAATGTATTAAATTATGTTACTTAGATTTTCTACAAATAAATAGTTTTTTTTTATTGTAATAATTAGAATTTGAGTAAATATTTAGTTTTTTAATGGTAATACTTAGAATTTTGTAATTTATATACATCACCTTTTATACAATTAATTTCTATAAAACATATTATAATTAAAATTAAATATATTTTATGGATTGAATTTCTAACTGTATATGAAATGTGATATCAAAATTTTATTTTGATTTTTTTTTTTATAAAAATCATTTAGTAAATTAGACAAATGATGGTTTTTTTAAATTTGTTTTAAAAAATTTAGGGGGTTTTATTCAATTTTGATCGGATTAATCTTATTTAGATTTTTTTTTTAATTTTAATATATCTATTTGATTTTTATATTGTATTTGGTTACACGTGGTATTCATTACAAAATCCATCTGTTTTTAAAAAATGCATTTTTAAAAATTTGATCATTATTTTCATATTTAATTTCTGATCGGATTTCATTAATTTAGTTTTCTAAAAGTTATATCGAGCTAATTTGTAGATCAAATTAAGTTTAAATATAGTTATACACTATTCAATTATATTTGTAAATCAAGGCAATAAAAAGAGACGAAGACTTTATATTATGCGATAATAATATAGAGATGTGGGTGCAATAAAGAAAGAGGAAAAATACCAGGAGAGATCAAAGTCGGTGCACCAATCATCGGCGTCGAAAGGATCAGTGCCTCTGAAACTCACGACAATGAGGTTTGGATCTGTGTTCGTGTCTTGCAGCACTATGGCTTCTGTCGACTTTAATTTCTGATAACCTTCCCCCAAAAAAAATATTTAAATTTTATTATTATTATTATATAAATTCTTGTTATTATCTAATTGTATACTGTTTACAATCATTTAATCAATGGAATTACATGTATTCTTTATTTACAAGATAAGATATAATATTTAATTTTAATTTTCTCCAACTATCTTCCCCCTTGATATACGGATTTCAACTTATATTTATATATCTCAACCAAGTACATGTACATACATACATACATACATACATACATACATACATACATACATACATACATACATACATACATACATACATACATACATACATACATACATACATACATATAAATAACTAGATAGATACAAATAAATGCATTATAAAATATTAGGTTTATTAACAAACAAAAAACAAGTGTGAAAAAATTAAACCAAATGCAGAGAAGCCGCTGATAAAATCTTCCTCCATGCCCACTTAATTTATTACTATAAGTGTTTTCTTATTAATTAGTCAGTTAATTAATTTATACATACATACATACATACATACATACATATAAATAACTAGATAGATACAAATAAATGCATTATAAAATATTAGGTTTATTAACAAACAAAAAACAAGTGTGAAAAAATTAAACCAAATGCAGAGAAGCCGCTGATAAAATCTTCCTCCATGCCCACTTAATTTATTACTATAAGTGTTTTCTTATTAATTAGTCAGTTAATTAATTTATATTAATCATATTTAACAACTTGTGTTTTCAGAAAAAACGAAACATGTGGAAGTGGAAGATTCTTTTACCATTCCAACAGCTGTAGAAACCCAAGAAGTCCATCTGCAAAAGGAAATCATTGGAAAGACCAACCCATAATTAATCTTTATTTTAATTTTAATTCATTGTAATTAATATTTAGTCAATTAATTGATTCTTTACTTAAATCTAATCGTGCAGGTTCACGCATCTTGATAATCACAAGCAACTGAATTATGGACCATCATGATATAACCATATATCCCTTCCATGGTGACAAAAAATAATTTAGGATACTCATAATCATAAATATATTCATGTACGTATAATTATGTGTGTATATATATATAATTACAAATAATATCCAAGAAAATGTATTTTTTTTCTCTCCATGGTCTTCTTCTTTTCTTTCTTTATCCAAACTAATAACTATCTTATCCACTAATCAATAAGATAATATACCATTTGTTTTTTGTGATAAGACTTATAATAAATAAATAACCAAAATATAATAAAAAATATGGAAATATTTGAAGGAAAAAAAAAGAAGAATAATGAACCTTCCAATGGTCGTGAAGGACAGACTTGACGAAGTCTTGGTTCTCATAAGATAACTTGGAAGCCATAATAGACAACATTGCCTTGTAACTATCACTTCCTATCTCCATCTTCTCGTCAAGCTCTATTCTTTTGTCTAGATTTCCGGTGACCGAGGCATAAGTCGCTGATGATCTTTCCGGCCAAATAAATCTTCCTGTTTTTATATATAAAAAATGTTTTCTTTATAAAAATTTACTTGTCAAATCAATTTATATTTATCTAGGGATGGAGAAATGAGTCTGCCTCGCGCACCAACTCGTTTTTACCGAATTGGATTGGAAAAATATAAACCAGAAAAAATTGGCCCGACGAGTCAGCCTGCTATAGGCTAGTTCGGTTGGCCCATGAATTGGCCCGCGAAGCAAATTTTTTTTTTAAAATATTATTTTTTTATTTTTTTATTTTTTTAATATTTTTAATACATTTTTTATTAATTTTTAAATATTTTTTTTATTCGACTCGCGTCTCGATTTCTCAACTGAAACGATGTAGGTCGAGTTCAGAGTTTTTCTGACTCGTTAAAAGCGTTGGATTAAAAACAAACTAGATCGGATCAAAACGGGTTGGACCGGACAAACCCAACCCGTTTTGCACCCTCAATATTTGGATTCGGATTTCTTTCTAAATTTTTCTATTAAAATTTGGAGAAAATGGGATGAAATTTGAAGTGTTTAGGGGAGAGAATTGATGAGTTGATAAAATTAGATGAAAATCACAAGGTCATATATGGAAGATAGTTATGAGAGCGGTAGGACCACATCAGCAACTTGTCTCAACGTTAAAAATATTCGGACAACTTCAAGCCAAAGTCAAATCCGTCAGGAGATGCACATTAATCGATAATTACAATTTTATAATAATTTCCTTATACTTAGTCCTCCTAAAAGGTTTTGCTTTGGGAAAAACCAAATTAATTAATTTCGAAATATTGTGAAATTAACCGAAGATTAGTGTGAGCCTTAAGGAGAGCAAAGCCGCCACTCACCTTTGAAGAGATTTGGTAGGATCATGAGTGTAAGAAAACGGAAGGATAGTCGCGTACCGATTCAGTCGATCTTTTCTTTGGTTGAAATCACAGTCTTCAAATACTCTGGACAATGGTCGGAAACCGGCTACCAGAGTCGGAATCGCAGATTCACAACCCAAATGCTACTCACCAAAACTGATTCACGTTTTCTTTTATGATGTTTTCTGCATCTCCATTTGTCATATAGAACCTATACTTTTATAGGATTCAAGCGGTGTTTATGCAAGAGACACAACCGGTACAATGATTATATCCTACGGTTATGTCTTTTCTCACATACACCCTTTCACCGGGTGTTTCAACCGTCATCTCCCACTCACCCGTGAAAGGTAATGACTTTTACCAGTTCTGAGTTCATACTAGCAAATGGGTCGTGTGACCACCGAATACACCTGCATGCGGGAGCTCCAAACTAGAAACCCACACAGGGCCAGAATGGAGATTCAACCTCAGGGAAAAATAAATAAATAAATAAATACACGATGTATTCTATACCCTAGGTTCACTTTGTCACATCGAGTCCAATATCTCTTGACCCCTCAATAAAATAAATAAAGACGATACTTAACTCCCACTACTCCATATGTATTCCCAGTTATGATAAGTACACAACAAATTATAACTGGCCGGCCGGTGAACACATATGAGTGATATGACAATACTTTACCTTCCTTTCACCCTACTACTACTTAGTTTCGAGTCGACTGCTTTCCTAGACATGCCCCAGTAGATCGAATCACTCGTGACCATAGGAAGCACACTAAAGTAGCAAACATCAACTCTACGCTTCGTAGCATAGTCAAAGTCATAAGGGTATACTCGTAAATCAATATACGATATCAAGTACTCACACAGTGATGAAGTAGGGATCCATTCACTCACTCACTTGATTGGTCATATCTCTAGCACATACAGTATGAAATGTATGCTATGGTGGAGATTCTCCCT
>NW_010966774.1:966677-974904 GCF_000463585.1 Tarenaya hassleriana
TTCGTCGGATTCCATCGGGAAGCAGACGAATATATATGGGGAACAATTCAAGTGCAGAAGTCCTTGGCATCGGAACTTGCATGTTGAGAATGCGAGGCGGACGCATATTGTATCTCCATGATGTTTTATATGCTCCAGAAGTTCGACGAAATCTTGTCTCTGTATTGGTCCTTCTAAGTCTAGGTTTTAAGTTTGAGTTTGTTGATATAAGTGTTAAGTTGTATTTGGGAACTACATATTATGGGTGTGGTTATTTATGTAATGGTTTTATGGTATTAGACATTGATTCTTCTAATAATAATGCGATTCATTCTTCATATTTTTCTTCTTCTTCTAGTATTGATGAAAATGTTGATTTCATCAAGTGGCATGCTAGACTAGGGCATATAGGGCAAGAAAGAATGAACCGATTAGCTAGAGAAGGTTTCTTAGGCCGGATCGCTAAAACGGAAATGCCCGTCTGCGAGCATTGTCTAGCTGGAAAGGCCACAAGAAAGCCTTTTGGAATTGGTAAAAGGGCTACCACACCTTTAGAGCTTATCCATTCTGACATTTGTGGACCAATGAATGTGAGGGCAAGACATGGTGCCTTATATTTCATCACTTTTATCGATGATTTTTCGCGTTATGGTATTGTATACCTGATTCGCCATAAATCTGAAGCGTTAGATTGCTTTATCAAATTTATGAAGATGGCAGAGAATCAACTCGGTAAGAGCATTAAGGCTCTTCGGACCGATAGAGGACGCGAATATTTATCGAGTCAATTCAAAGAACTGTGTGATGAAAAAGGCATAATGAGACAGTTGACTATTCCTAGAACTCCGCAACAAAATGGTGTTGCAGAACGAAGGAATAGAACTTTGCTTGACATGGTAAGATCGATGATGTCTCAAGCAAATATTTCTATCTCCTATTGGGGTGACGCTTTGTTGACAGCAACGTATATCTTAAATCGGGTCCCCTCAAAGTCTGTACCTTCCACACCCTATGAGTTATGGACAGGTAGAAAACCTGAGTTAAGTAATTTACGACCATGGGGATCAGCTGCCTATATACACATCACGTCCCATAAGTTTGGGAAGTTGGGTCCTAGAGGGAAAAAGTGTATCTTTATCAGATATTCTGATCTCTCGAAAGGCTATGTGTTTATAGGTGAAAATGCTGATGGAAGTGTAACAGAAATTGAGTCTCGAGATGCTACATTCCTAGAGGATGAGTTTCCTCAACGAAGAGAGGTCTCAGAAGACTCGCGGTTTTATGAACTTGAAAGTCCTCTGAGTGAGTCATCACTTCAATCGGTTGAGGAAAAGGAGGAGAACACTATACCTCTCGAGATTAGTGGGAGTGATGTTCCAGCTGAATCTAGTCCTAAAGAGATAGATCGAGTTAAATATAATCCTATGGAAATGGATTCAGTTGTACCTCACCAGCATATCTTGCTCCTCAAGGAGATACTGAATTTTTCGATGCCAAACATCGTAATTCTTATCATTCAGTTTGTCTCCTTGATTGAGGTCAGCAATTATGGTCTTACTTGTAGCCATCACACACTACACACAGACAAGTGCACAGAAATTAACCACTAGTATAAACTCATTTCGGATCAATCTTTAACTAATTAATAATGACCAAACATCTACATGGAATCGAAAAAAATGTTAAACACTCAATCATCTTCCATTATTAAAAGTTGATCACCATCAATTAATTCAAAATGACCGAAATTTTAATTTAGGCAAGAACTATATCTACAAACCTAAATTTTTCCACGGTTCGATAATTTTCACGATGCGAATAATCGAGACTAAGTATTGATCAAATAACTATCAATACGAATAAACATCATATTACAGTATTATTTTCTTTAAAAAAAACTGTATATTTGCTAATTGATTCATTCAAACTCATGCATGTCATACATGTTCCAAATCTCAAAACTGATGCATTAAACCAAGTACGCAAAAAAAAATTACGACACATGTACTAAGTTTATTCAAAGGCATACTGTGCATGCTAGCCGTATATACATGTGTCACTCAAACACGCATACTTTTATTTTATTTAACCTTTTTTTTTTTTATCTATTATATATTTATACATATATTATGCACATATTACACTTCTAAATGTACGTGCATACGTCTGAGTGCAAACTTTCAAAAAAAATGAAACATGCAGCCCATTAAAAAAATGACGGCCCATTATAGTATTTAAAAAAATTGGGAACAATTAATCTTATGAACATTAGCGCTGGCCCAACTTGGAAAAATTGGAAAAAATTTAGGGTTTCCAAAAAAATGCGTCTTCCTCTTTCTCTTTTATGTCTCTCATGTCCGCCTCTCTGCCTCTCAGTCGTCGTTTCAAACCACCGGTAATCACCGGAAAAGAACACGATGAATCTTGCGAAAGAGAGGCGTGACTGTCGGATCCTCATCATAATCCGACGAGATTCACAATTTTCTCGAAGACAGGAAGATGAGAATCGAGACACACAGAACGAACGAATACAGAGAATAGAGGCAGAAACACAGAACCACCGAAGACAGAAAATCAACCATTGATGCTCTGATACCAATGTAAGAAAACGGAAGGATAGTCGCGTACCGATTCAGTCGATCTTTTCTTTGGTTGAAATCACAGTCTTCAAATACTCTGGACAATGGTCGGAAACCGGCTACCAGAGTCGGAATCGCAGATTCACAACCCAAATGCTACTCACCAAAACTGATTCACGTTTTCTTTTATGATGTTTTCTGCATCTCCATTTGTCATATAGAACCTATACTTTTATAGGATTCAAGCGGTGTTTATGCAAGAGACACAACCGGTACAATGGTTATATCCTACGGTTATGTCTTTTCTCACATACACCCTTTCACCGGGTGTTTCAACCGTCAATGAGGAAGCCGCCATTGGAGGAAAGAAGGTTGAGCCAAAATGCAAGACAAAACCCTAATAGAGCCAAAGGCTTTCTGAGGAAAATAAAGAGTTTCTGAACTACGACGGAGACGAAAATGAGCCAACGCCGCCGGAAACCGAATGGGCTTATGGGCTTTTCCGCCGGACAATCTACGAACTTTCTCTCTCCCACATCGGAAGATAACAGAAGCCGAAGGAGATCTCCGACAGTGGCTTCCCTCGGATCCAAGAGGAAATAGTCCTTGCAATGTCTCTCGCCCAGTTTCTCCATTGAAAAACGGTGAAGAAGAAAGATGAAGAAGCAAGAACTAGAGAGAGAGAGAGAGAGATTGCCAACGTAAGGGAGCGATGAAAGAACGGATTAAACTTATAGTTCCTGTGAAAGCTAAGTCACGATGGCTTGTAGAGTGGTATTACTATACAATAATATATATATATATATATATGTATGTATATAGGCCACGGAGAAATTATAAATTGTTAATATGGCAAGTTAGGGATATATAGATCGTGATGAGTTGGGTTGGACCAAACATGAGAAGGGGGGAAAAGTTGACCCTTCTTTTTCATGTGTGAATTTCCTTGGTCTATTTTTGAATATTACCATGTAAAAATACAATTGTTTTGGACCATTTGATTGATGTTACGTACATAAAAAATAAATATTATTTTAAGCGAGGTTTTGAAAAATCACGTTTAAAACGATTTACCAAACCAAAAAGCGCGTTTGAAAGTAATCGTTTGCACGTATTGGAAGGTTCAAACTACGAAATTCATGATGATTAAAATATAATAAAGTTTTCTCTTTTTACCGTCAATAATCAAAATTAAAATTAAAATTTAGATGGTCTATAAAAGAATATGTAAAATATATTTTTATAATGGATTCAAATCTAAACGTGGCGAGGAACATTCATCCGGAACTTTTCAGTCTTCTCAGAGATTTAGTTGGACCAAATATCCGAGAAACTTACGGATTATAAAAAAATCAAAATTAAATGAATAGCTTTTAACAATTTCATGAATATGAAGGGCGATTATCAACACAATAAATTTCGATAGAAGGAACCACAAATAGAGACAAACACATAGTTTCACGTAGTCCATTTTATTGTTTAAACATACAAACAGATGCACACAAGAAATCCAAAGCGAGAATACAATCATATTCGACGGTCCAATACCAATCAAGGTGATAGAGTTCTTAGAGCACACTCCATATGATTAGTTTCTTAATGAACACACTTTATATATATACATACATACATATATGTATATATTACATCAAACTAGTGGTGCATATAATTTAATATTTTAGAATCATCCAAGGCGCGTGGAGTTCACGTAATCCGGTGGAAAGTGGTTAACTATACCGGGAAATATCAAACCGGCAACCCTAGCGAGCCTCATGAACCAATTCTCTTTGTAGTCTTTTCCTTTCCAAAATTGGATTATAAAGCTCCTTGTAAGCTCCCACGCCGCATTCAACATCATCGGAATGTATCGCAATACGTTGAAGTAGTTCTTGTTGGGTGCATCCTCCAATATCTGAAAGATTGACTACACGAAATATTTTATGTATATTTGATAATAATAGGCTCACTAGAAATTGTTTTTTTTTATAACCGAGAGGTTCACTGGGCCTTCGACCCACTTAATCCTCCTGCGTCAAGAATCAATCTTTAGTCACGCAATTAATTGCGCCCCTCTTCTCCACCAGTGAAATCAAACCCATGATTTTGAAAATGACTTTGTCACTTCTCAACTGTGAATGTTGATCTCGTTGAGAGCGATTGAGCTCGAATTGAAGAGAGAAAACGAAAAACGATGAACACACTCCCAGAACAAGAGCAAAAGAAAAACTGAAGATTGGGATTCGCCATTGACAAGAGCTCTGCTTCTTATACCAGGAGAAGAAGATAACTGATCTAACAGACTCATTAACCGAGTCTAACAACCAAATCGACCAAACCAGAGTTTAATTCGTCCCAAAATAAACCGATCGCAATTCTCCAATTAATGACCCAGGTTTTGGTTTCCTGTAAACCTTTTGCTTTAACCAGAGGATTTCTCAAATGAAATCTGATACAAAACGAGAACTTTAGAGTCTCTGTTTCTGATGCTTCAGATACAACAAACTCCACCTTGAAGCTTACAGAAATAGACCGAACCTTTCAGTGGATTGCCTATTGATCTCTCTCTTTTGTTTAACCTATTATTCGGTGATTTTCAATAAGTTCAAGCAGCGTTTAAACTTACCTACTGGCAAGGCTTTGGTTAACATGTTTGCCATATTGTCTTCAGTACGGACTTTCAACACTTTCACCTAATTTTCCATTACGATGTCTCTCAAAAAATGTAATCAGATATCGATGTGCTTCGTGCGCTCGTGATGAACATTGTTCTTGGCCAGACAAATTGCACTTTGTGAATCACAATGAATGTTCATTGTCTTCTGCTGAATTCCCAATTCATTTGCTTTAAGCCATAAAGCCTCCTTGAAAGCTTCTGCTAGTGCCATGTATTCTGCTTCAGTGATGACGTTACCTTCTATAGAGAATATGTAACCCGTGATTGAACGCCTTGTGTCTAGATCTATAACATAATCTGCATCACAGAATCCTTCTACCTGGAAGACCTTTCCTCGAGTATATCTTAGTTTCAAACCCAAACTGCCTTTGATGTACTGCATAACCCATTTCACAGTCATTCAATGCTCGTTTCCAGGATTACTCATAAACCTACTGACTAGGCCAACGATGTATGCTAAATCAGGACGTGTCCCAATCATTGCGTACATTAAGTTGCCTACTGTGTTCATATATGGTGTTGAGTCAAAATCCAAACTCGTGTCATTACTTTCCAAGCTTCTGAGCTTGAAATGAGCTCCCATTGCTGTACTTACTGCTTTTGAGTATGCCATTCGAAATGTACTGAGAACTCTCTCCAGATAATTTGTTTGTGACAGTGTCGATCCCTCCTGATATCCATTCCCAAAATCCTTTTAGCAGCACCGAAATCCTTCATTTCAAATTGTTGGTTTAAAAGTTTCTTCAATCTTTGGATCTCTTCTATATTAATTGAAGCCGCCAACATATCATCCACATATAACAGGAGATATATGTCCTTTTCTAATTTTTCTTGAAGTACACACAGTGATCGAATTTGCTTATCAGGAATCCTCGTTTCAGCATGAAGATGTCAAACTTGAGATTCCATTGTCTTGGGGATTGTCTTAATCCATATAGTGATTTCTTCAAGAGACATACCTTTTCTACATTCCCCTTTTCATGAAATCCTTTTGGTTGTTCCATGAGAATTTGTTCTTCTAGATCTCCATGTAGGAATGTCGTCTTCACATCGAGTTATTGTAGTTCAAGGTTCTGAAACACGCAATATTGCAAGTAATAGCCTTATAGAGACATGCTTAACCACATGTGAGTATACCTCATGAAAGTCTATCCCTTCGATTTGTGAGTATCCCTTTGCTACCAATCTCGCTTTGAATCTTGGTTTCTCTACTCCTGGGATGCCAGGTTTTCTCTTAAAAACACATTTACTCTCGATAATTCTCTGATTTGAGGGCATGTCAACCAAGATCCATATTTTGTTGTCACTCAAAGATTTCATCTCTTCCTTCATTGCCTTAATCCAAGCGGCTTTATCTCTACTTTGCGTAGCCTGCAAATAATTCTTTGGTTCATCCAACTCGATATCCTTTGCTACTGAGAAAGCAAATGTTGTTGTGTCTTCTTCTCTATATCTCTTTGGAGGTAGTATTCTTCTTCTGACCCTGTCCCTTGCTAGTTGATAAGATCCTAGGTCTGTTGTTTCTTGTTCAGAGTCTTCTAGTTTCTCCAATTCCTGATATGTGTTTAGCTGTTGTACTCTTTCTTCAGAATCTGATCCTGAATCATCATTCTCAGAGAGTGAGATTGCTCCACCTGGATCTGATAGTCCTTGTTCCCGTTCTGATGTACTTAAACTCTTGGTTTGGCCTATCAGCCCAAATCTTGTTATGTCCTTTAGTTTCCTTGTGTCATTTTCTCTGTTTGATTATGGCTTGACTATGTCCTTGTAGGTCTCCTCTTCTTTGAACACTACATCCCTGCTTATCTGTACTTTGTTTTCCTCTAGGAGCCATACCCTATAGCCTTTTACTTCAAGAGGATAACCAATGAACACTGTTTTCATTGCTCTTGGCATTAATTCGCCTTGATTCGTATGGATATAGGCTAGAGCACCGAATCTGATTAAGTTTTCTAGTGATATCTGACTTCCCCTCCACATTTCTTCCGGAATTTTGAAGTCTATAACATCGAAGGAGACCTATTTATCAGGTAAGATGCTGTAGAGGTTGTCTCAGCCCAGAATTCTTGACCAAGACCTGAGACACTTAGCATACTCCTCACATTGTTCATTATTGTTCATTCTCTCTGCAATGCCGTTTTGCTGTGGGGTATATGTGCAAGTTATGTGTTTGGCTATTCCTTGTTCTGAATAGAATCTGTCAAATCTCTGATGCAAAACTCTAACCCATTGTCGGTTCTCAAGTGCTTGATCTTCTTTTTGGTTTGAGTCTCCACTAGTTTCTTCCATTCTGTGAACTTTTGGAATGCCTCATCTTTAGTCTTCAACACATATATCCAGACTTTCCGAGAATAGTCATCGATGAAGGACATAAAGTATTGTGCTCCACTTAATGACGTGGGATTGTAGGAGCTCCCCAAATGTCCGAGTGAGTGTATTCCATAATGCTTTTTGATGTCTGTTTCCCTTTGGGAAAGCTCTTCTTGTGTGTCTTCCCAAATACATAGTCTTCCCAAAATTCTACACTTGTTACTTTCTTTCTATCGAGGAGCCCCTTTTTAGCAAAATTTTTCAGGCCTTTGTTGCTCATGTGTCCTAGCCTGCGATGCCACAACATTGTCTCATCTTGAACCTCAACCATTTGTCCTTCTTCAGTCACTGTCATCCCATCAAACACATATAGCCCTCCCATCAGATTTCCAGTTAGAATCCTTTGCTTTCCTCTACAGACCTAAAGTTTCCCTTCATGAGAATTAGAGCTGGGTCCCTGCTTATCTTGAGCCCCGAGAGATATCAAGTTCCTTTTTAAGTTTGGTATGTACCTTACTCTGCTCAAAATCTGGACTGAACCATCTCCTAACCTTAGTTTAACCTCCCCAATTCCTTTTATTTGACAGGTTCCACTATTTTCCATCATTACTAGACCTCCATTCAATTCCTGCAACTTAAAGAACCACTCTTTCAGAGGAGACATGTGGCAGGCGCAGGCGGAGAC
>NW_010966774.1:975008-989074 GCF_000463585.1 Tarenaya hassleriana
AAGAACCACCCTTTCCGAGGAGACATGTGGAAGGTGCAGTCGGAGTCGAGTATCCATTGGTCTGTTTGGTCCTGATTTGAAACTGTTAATGCCTTTGGTTCATGTTCATTTCCTAACACTGCTGCAGCTTCACCAGAACCTTTGCCATTTTCTTTCCAGCCATGTTCCTCATGATACTTCTTTCTAGTTCTGTACTCTTTCTTGAAATGTCCCTCTTTGCCGCAAAACCAACACATTATTTTCTGATTTCTCTTTTGGTTTTGGCTTCCCTTTCTTTTGCTTTAGTTTCTTTTCCTTTTACCAGAAGACCTTCTCCTATGTCGGTCTTGCCTTTTGCTAAGAATTCCAAATCTTTAGAGAAAATTGCAGAAGTAATCTCATCCCTTCTAGAGTACTTCATAGTATCTCTAACTGACTCATACTTATTAGAAAAAGAATTTAGTATGAGCATTACCTGGTCTTCTTATGAGATTTTCACTTGAAGTTCGCAGAGGTCTGATATTAAACTCTTGAAGACGTCAATGTTTTCCTCCATTGATTTCCCGTCTTCCATCTTGAACGAATTCAGTTTCTGCTTGAGATACATTATGTTTGGCATGGACTTGTTCAGATACTCCTTTTCCAAGGCTTTCCATATCTCTTCTGCCAGCTGTTCTTTCTTTACCTTCCTCATATTCTGATCAGACAAACACAGAAGGATCAGATTACGTACCCTTTCTACTCCTTTCTCTTCGCAATGTTCCCATCTTCCTTTGATGCTACTGCCTTTACATCAGTGCTTTCAGATTTATGTGATCCATCAGGTTCTTTAAGGACATATCCTTTTGTTAGCACCTCGTTCAATCCAAGCATCTCCAAACTTGCCTGGATTTTCTCTTTCCACATAGAGAAATCCCCTTTCCTACCGTACTTCTCCACATCGAGCTTAATCACCGTCGATGTCGCCATCTCTTCCAAGGCTTTCTGCTCTTGTGTCTTTTACGAGGCCTTTGATTCTTTTGGAATCTGTAGATTCTGCAACAAATCTACAAAGAAACATTACGAAAGAATTCACCAAAGATTTCGAATTACCACGCAAATCTTCATAACTCGGAAGAGGAATCCCTGAGCCGCAACCAGACTCTGATACTATTGTGAATGTTGATTTCATTGAGAGCGATTGACCTCGAATTGAAGAGAGAAAACGAAAAACAATGAACACACGAGTCTTTTACGAGTTCGGATCACTGTGATCCTATGTCTCGATCGAGAGAGTCTCGACAATCCACTATATATCGATTCGGTGTTACATTTCGAGAAGCTTCGCACACAGATTCGTGAGCTTTCTCTGAGAACAAGAGGAAAAGAAAAACTGAAGATTGGGATTCGCCATTGACGGAGCTCTGCTTCTTATACCAAGGGAAGATGATAACTGATCTAACAGACTCATTAACTGAGTCTAACAACCAAATCGGCCAAACCGAGTTTAATTCGTCCCAAAGTAGACCGGCCGCAATTCTCCAATTAATGACCCGAGTTTCGGTTTCCTACAACCCTTTTGCTTTAACCAGAGGATTTCTAAAATGAAATCTGATACAGAACGAGAACTTTAGAGCCTCTGTTTCTGATGCTTCAGATACAACTTCAACCACTGAACCACTAACTGTTGGGTCTCACTAGAAATTGTTATCAAACCACATTGAATTTCAGGTATTTTACTGCATTTTGAAATCATATTATCAAGTTTTGATAATTTCGTTCTCATTTAAAGTTTTGAATCTTTTGCTTACATATCTTTAGAAGTGTCAAAATGAACTCAACTCGCAAGTTGCCTCATTATCGACTCGCGAGCCTGACAAACTAGCTAGATGAGCCACGAAATGGCTCGCGAGCTGAGATTTTTTTAATATATATATTTTTATTTTATAAATAATTAATATTTAATTTAATTTTTATCGATTATATACAACAACAACAACATCGCCTTAATCCCAAGTTTATTTGGGATCGGCCGCATGGATTCTTCGTTTTCACTCATTTCGATTTTGCATTAGCTCTTTCGGGATTTGTAACAATTCCAAATCGTTTCTAATTACATGTTCCCAAGTAAGCCTAGGTCTACCCCTTCCTTTTTTCTTCACCTCCATTCCTATACCCTTCACTCTTCTAACCGACGCATCCATCGATCGGCCTATGTTGTACATGTCCAAACCATCTTAAACGTCCCTCTCTTAACTTCTCTTCTATACCTATTCCACTTACTTTCTCTCTAATAGCCTCAATTCCTAATTCTATACATTCTTGTGTGTCCGCACATCCATCTCAACATCTTCATCTCGACCACACTCATTTTAGACATAGGTTATCCTATGATTAACATCTTCATCGCAACCCCCATCCTTTTGAAGGATTGATCCTCCTTCCAAACTAACTCCTACATCACTAGAGCCCCTCCCACTAAAATCACAATGCATATACTCGGTTTTCGTTCTACTAATCTAAAACCCTTACCCTCTAATGTACTCCTCCATTGCTCTAATTGATCATTTACTCCTTCTCTAGACTCATCTACTAGCACGATATCGTCTGCGAACATCATGCACCACAGTACATCTTTATGTATATCTCTTGTCAATTCGTCCAAGACTAATGCGAAGATGTAAGGGCTTAAAGCGGACCCTTGGTGCAACCCTATCGAGATGGAAAAATCTCGCGTGTCACCCCCTTCTGTTCGGACACTAGTAGTCGCACCTTCATACATATCCTTCAACACTTGTATGTATCTCACTGATACCTCTCTACGCTCTAACACCCACCATAAAACATCTCTTGGTACTCGATCATAGGCTTTTTCGAGATCGATAAATATCATGTGCAAATCTTTCTTCATATCTCGAAACTTTTCCATCAAGTTACGGATGAGAAAGATTGCTTCCATGGTAGACTTTCCGGGCATAAAACCAAATTGATTTACGGAAATAGATGTGTCGCTACGTAAACGTCGCTCCACAATCCTTTCCCACAACTTTATGGTATGACTCATGAGTTTGATTCCTCTATAATTTGTGCAACTCTGGATGTCTCCCTTATTTTTAAAGATAGGGACTAAAGTGCTTCGTCTCCATTCATTTGGCATATTCTTCGACACTAGGATTTTATTAAACAACCTAGTGAGCCAAATTGTCCCCATTTCTCCTAAGCACTTCCATACCTCGATAGGGATATCATCAGGACCACATGCTTTGCCTACTTTCATCTTCTTTAGTGAATCTCGCACCTCTACACATCTAATCCTCCTAGTATAACTCACATTCCTTTCCCTAGTAATAGTTTCTAGTTCTATGTGGTCTGCGTCCCTACTTTCGTTGTATAGATCGTCGAAATAATTTCTCCATCTCTCCTTGATGTCTTCATCTTTAACTAGAGTATTACCTTCTTTATCTTTAATACATCTGACGACACTCAAGTCTCTAGTTCTCCTTTCTCTCTTTCTAGCTATCCTATATATATCGTTTTCTCTTTCCTTTGTCCCGACTCTCTCATACATCCTTTCAAAAGCCTTTGTTCTTGCTTGGCTAACTGCTTTCTTCGCCTCTTTCTTAGCCAACTTATATTGTTCATATGTCTAATTTGAATTACATTTAGGCAATTTCTTATACCACTCCCTCTTGGTCCTTAAAGCCTTTTGTACTTCTTCATTCCACCACCACTTCTCCTTTTTCGGTGGTCCATACCCTTTTAATTCCCCAAATACCACTCTAGCAATATTCTTAATGATAGATGACAAATCTAAACACATTTTCATTGGCTTCCTTATTCTCACTCCACACCTTCAATTTTAACATCTCCTTCTCGAATAACTCGCTCTTTTGACCTTGTAGATCCCACCATCTAATTCTAGGCATCCCCTTCTTCCTTGGGCAGATAGCTATTTTCGTGATCTTGGCATCTAACACTAGCAACCTATGTTGACCAGTTAGAGCTTCGCCCGAAATAACTTTACAATCCTTACATAGAGTATGATCCGACTTCCTTGTAAGAAGAAAGTCGATTTAACTACGGTTTTGCCCACTCTTGAAGGTCACTAGGTGCGATTCTCTTTTCTGAAAGTGGGTATTTACTAATATGAGGTCATAAGACATGGTAAAATCTAGGATACGTTTCCTTTCTTCGTTCCTACTCCCATAGCCAAACCCCTCCGTGTACCATTTCATATCCTTGTCGATCATTTCCGACATGTCCATTTAAATCTCCATCGATAAAAATAGACTCTTCGGACAGTACACTTTGCATAAGGTCATCCATATCCCCCAAAACTTCTCTTTACACTCACTATCTAATCTTATTTGTGGGGCATAAGAGCTGATCACGTTGATAGTTTCTCCTTCTATAACTAATTTCACTAGGATGATCCTATCACCCACTCGATTTACTGCAACTACCGAATCCTTCAAAGAACTATCTAAGATAATGCCTACCCTATTCCTATTCCGTTCTTGACCCGAATACCACAATCAAAAACCCATATTACCAATCTCCTTACTTTTCTCTCCTACCCACTTAGTCTCCTGGATGCAAGCAACGTTCACTCTCCTTCTACTCATTGTGTCTACAAGTTCCATCAACTTTCCCATAAGCGTTCCGATATTCCAAGTACCTATCCTAACTTTTCGTTCCACCGAGGCTTTCTTACTTTTTATCGATTATATATGAACACTTAATTTTGATATTTTAATTTTAAATTCCGTATTAAAATCTAGTTTTATTTGATATATTTTATAATCTAAATAAAAAATATTAATATTATTATTGGTTCGCGAACCAATTCATTTCATTCGAGAAATTGGCAACACGAGTTGAGCCAATGTTTTTCTAACTCATTTGAAAATGAGTATGGCGAGTTGAGTTCAAAATGAGTTGATTAGTCACGAACTGAACCGAATCGAACCGGTTTGTTTGACATCCCTTACATACCTGTTCCTTGTAAAGGCTGTTAAAGTAGATGCACGGACCAATGTGCTTGAATCCGAATAGTTTCTTGTCATCGAAGGGAACCCTAGGCACAATGTCATTACTGTACACAAATCTCGCGTACTTGAAATCATGCTTTTGTATAACATCCTTCATGAACTCCTCGAATGTTTCATCTCCAACCCTAGGTTGTCCGAACGTGTAAACTCCATCAAGCCTTTTCAGCAACTCATCCTCGTCGTGTAACGCCAATATCGCCGGGAACAAAGCGGCTAAAGCGCCGCCGAGGCTATGACCTGTCACCAGTAACGGACCAAGAAAAATTTATAATTGGGGACAAACTTAATTTTACTATAGGATAAATTTAATTTTTATAGGATTATTTAAAAATTTTATATAAAAAATAATTTTTTTAATTAAATGAATGGGAAATGAATGTAAGCCTGCTCATGCCTGTCACTATGAACTTTGATGCCTTGTCGTCCTCGAACAAGCCTCTGAGCTTTTGTCTTATGGTGTAGTAAGCGTATTTGTGTGTGGCTTGGACTATCTCCTTCGGCCATCCGTTTATCTGAAGGCCCAATCCTTTCATGAACCCTCCATGAACTTTTCCCATCACCTTCACATCGTACCTGTTTGCAAAAGCCCACGCACGCACGTCATTAGAATCCTTGGTCTGATCTAATTCGTTATATGCGTAGTGTACCCGAGTTACATGTTTCATGTTTATTTACATTTGTTAATAAACCATCGAAACCAACTAGGGTTTAAGGCATCGATGTAAAACCGACCATCTCGGGCCAGATTGGTCCGATCAGCCTGTTTTGGGCTCGGTTGCTGCCCCTTTTTTCACAATCCAAATTTCTTGTCCCGATCCAAATCGCTTCAATTCATGCGAGGTTGCGAACCAAATAAAAGTTGTGTGTTATGCAATACCCAACATCACTTTAATAAAAAAGTTGAATATATATTTTCTTGTCTCGCGAGAGTGAACTCATGGAACAGGTTCGTGACGAGCTGGTTCGCCATATTTTTTTTCCAGGCTCAAAATTTTTAAATCCAACTTGATAAAATATGGATCGATTTGCGAGCCCCCTTGCCGACAGACTCGTTTTTACGCCTCTAGTTTAAAAGCAATATGTATCATGCAATACCCTTGCATAAAGTTTTATAATATGGTGTATTTAAGATCAATTTACATAGGAGAAATACCAGTCGATATCAAGATCCGTGCACCAGTCATCGACATCAAAAGGTTCTGTTCCTCTGAAGCTGACAACAACGAGGTTGGAATTGGCGGTCGGGAGCTGGAACATGAAGGCTTGTGTTAAATTGCCTGCTTGGTACGCTGATGAAAGGGCGAAAAAAAAACGTTTTAAGTCATTTTCTAAATTGAAAAATGTTATTTGAGGTAATCATCGTACATATTTAAATAAAACTCGTTCCATTCACCCAAGTTTGGGTGGCCTAGTGGTAAGAGAATATCCAAAACATGCTCTTATTCTGGGTTCAAACCCAAGTGTAGGAAGGGCAGACTTCCCTGGTCTTCTGGGAGATATAGTTGGACCAAAGGTCCGGTGAATTTCCGGATTATCCAAAAAACCAAAAAAAAAAAACTCGTTCCATTCACGTTTTTGGCGGCTGATTAATATTCTTGATGTGTCTCGGTATGTCCTAGGGTTTTCCTGGTGACTGGATTTTGAATAAAATTCGTAAACTTTTATAACAAAATCAATGAAAAATCTAAAAAGTACCTGAATTTGTCAATTTTGACAAAATAAAATTTTAATTTTGTTTTTTATGAAATAAAACTTTGACTTGATTGTTGAATTATAAATAAAAATAAACTTTATAACAGATGTCATTTTTATATCGATCGCTACATAACGTACCGATACCGGAAAATGTGGATGATGACGTGTCAAATATAATCAAAGTGTTGACTTGCAACATAGGATATCGATACGTAATGTCAACATTTAGGTTTAAAAATGAAATCTATCAATAGAAATTTATGCATTGAAATCAGTAATTAGCATAATGAGGATCATAAACTTGTTAGTTTCATTTTATCCTCATGCCTTTTTAGGGTTTTGCTTTTTATACTCATCCCATTTTGTATTTATTCTTCGGTTTAGGGTTTCGTATAAATCATGAACGCTTTGTTTCTAGTTCTTGACTAAGAGAACACGTATTTTAACGTCACCAATAAATAAATAAATAAATAAAATATAGCAATTAATTTACCATTGTAACACTCGAAAAACCCCAAGTAATCCATCTGCAGTATAAGAGAGATATAACAGTGAGATAAAAAAATGTCGGTTAATAATTAATCCATAATTTATATATTTTGGTTACATATTCATATAAAAATAAGCACCAAAAGAACAACCGATACACAACTTGGAAAGGTTCAAAATGTATTTTGGTGGTGAGTCATCTCGATTTAATATATATATATATATATATATATATATATGTTTATATCTTTAGCAATTTAATCCATAAGTCTTGATCTCGAATTGATTTATTTATTTTTACATTTTATTTTTATAAAAAAGGTGAGAAAAAACAGACCTTCCATTTTTCTTTCACCACAGAAGTGATGAAGGCTTCGCTTTCATAGGCAATCTTAGAAGCCATAATTGATAACATGGCTTTGTACTCGTCCGTACCAATGCTCATCTTCTCATCTAGCTCCACTCTCATGTCCGTGGATCCGATCACCGATGTATATGCAGCCGACGATTTGTCGGGTCGGTTGACCGTTTTTCCTGTGCAAAGATGTCATCAATCTTCGAATATTACATGTGAATCGAGATGAAACTCGAAGATTATTGTATACTTTTGTTGGTTAGGGAAAGTTCTACACTTATCCTTGGTTCTTGTCACTATAAAGATGAAGTATCATATTGAAAATTCTTCAATCTTAATTAAGGTATTTGAATGTATTAAAACGTAGGGTTTGCCGAATAAAGCATTGTATTATGTAATCAGCCAAATAGCATATTATATCTATCTATCTATCTATCTATCTATCTATCTATCTATCTAGAATAACCTAATCTCACTAGAATACCATAAACTAATCATATTAAGACACTAACATTAATGTTATTAAAAATATAATTTCATAATAGATCATTCTAACTCTCCATAATTCCCAATGGATTCATGTGGTATTTACTTACTAATATCACAACCAAATCGTGGAGATTTTTTGCTCCGATTTTTCGGATTTCAAGGAATGATATGCAAAACGTTTTCTATAATGCTTACCCGTCAATACGCGAAGTATCAACTTGAAGAGACCACCATTGATATCGACGGTATTAAGCCAAAAGGTAAGCCTTTCTCCTGCAACTGCAAAGGGTTTTCTCATGGAAATGAGGACTTTCTGAAGGAAGACGGTGATGGCGATAATGCATCTGGCCGTGAAAGTTCCTTGGCTGAGTACTGTCTCTGACGGACAATCTATGAACTTTATCTTCGCTAAATCGGAGGTAATCAAAAGGAGAAGGAGATCAAGAAAGCCTGCCTTTTTTGCGTCCACCAAGAAATAGTTACTGCAGAATTTCATTTCTGTTTCGGACATTCTTGGAGAACTTTAATCAGAAAGAAATGTGATCAAGAAGAAGAAGAAGAAGAAGAAGAAGAAGAAGAAGAAGAAGAAGAAGAAGAAGAAGAAGAAGAAGAAGAAGAAGAAGAAGATGATGATGATAATGATGATGAATGGAGGAGGAGGAGAAGAAGAAGATGATGATGATGATAATGATGATGAATAACTTGAACTTGTCTTTGTATCCCACAATGAAATTAGGTTGGCTTGTAATATGCGATAGAGTGGCTACATATTTATTCCTACTTGTAATATCTGTTTTTTTTCCTTTACCAAAAAATAACTTCTTAGTTAATAAAACCCTCAAGGTGACGAAAAGACAATGTTGCTCACTTTTTTTTTTTAAATAGTTAGTGCTCAGTAAAAATCACATATTAATATATGAATTTATAAAAAAAGCAAATAAAAATATACGAATTTTTAAAATTCGTAAATAAATACACAAATCTAACTCCTACATTAAAAAAGTCTAAAGTTCGTATATTTATATGAGATTTTTTTACAAGCTCGTATCTAATATATAATTTCCCCTTGTATTTATTATTTTATTTACGATTAGTTATTCGAGCCTATAATTCAATAACCTGCATTAGGGACTGAAAATATAGGATTTTTGAAATATTATCAAAATTTTTAATAATTCTAATTGGAATTATCGACACGAAGAACAAGACCCATAGTCTAGTCGGTCCTAGAGTTTCTCATTAATCTCATAAGTTTATAGAGATATATATACTGGTCGAACATAATTAATACATATATATATATATAAATAACTTTACCGTTTTAACTATTTAAATTAAAAAAAGTATTAATTTTGTTTATATGTTCTGACAAAAGAAGCTAATATTTTCTATTTTTCATTATATTATATTAAAATAGGATAATAACTTTTTTTTTATAATTTCCGTAACTATATATATACATATAATAATAACTCAAAATCCTACAAAAATCTCTAAGTAGTTAATCAACATTTAAAAGCAAAAGGGAATATTAGGTCGTAAATCTGACCATTATCAGTGAAATTAAAATAGATGAGCAACAAATGTGTGCTAATTAATTTAATTAATTTATTGTTGTCACCTATAGAGAAAGTCGTACGAAGATTTCAAAGCTCAAAACGGAACGTCTTCCATTATGGGCAAAATTTTCCGTCGAAGGGCTCCATATTTTTTCTTCTTAATTAAGGGGAAGAGCATTTACTTTATGTTTCATTTTATTTTATACTTTAATTATATTTTAGAAAAATATCTTATAAATTACCAACTCCCAAATTTATACATAGACTTTAAAATTTGGAAAAAAAATACAAACGTTCCCAACTCTCAAACAATTAATTTTACAAAATTCCAAAAAAACTACATGACACTTGAAATCGTTTTTTTTTGGGTTAAACGATAAATTTGTATATATATATGTTGTCCGATTACACCGAGTTACATCCAAAATAGAGCAAAAGAGATGATGAAGTTAGGAGTAGGGGTGGGCGATCGGGTCGGATCGGTTTATTCGGATTCGGTTATTTCGGGTTCGGGTTATCCGGATTTGGAATATTCATATCCAATCGGATATATAATCCTAATCGGTTCGGTTCGGATTTTTTCGGGTTCGAATTGTTGAAATAGGAAAATGAATATGTGATTGAAGGAAATATTGATTTTAAGATATGATTAGAAATAATAATGGACATAATATTATATCAAATATTGTGTATCGATCTTATTTATTTCTATTTCCTTTTTATTTCGTCTGATAGTTTTCCTATAAATATGAGTCATTTTCATTGTAATGTAACAAAAAGAAGAGATGTAGTAATAAAAGTGTTCTTTGTTTTATTTTTCTCTTCTTTTCTCTCTTTTTAATTTTCGCATTTTATTTCTCAATATGGTATCAGAGCAGCGTTGCGTGTTTTTCTTTTTCTAATTTTTTAATCTCTTCTTTTTTTGCGTTTTGGATGTTCATATATAAAAATCGTTCAAATAGGAGTAAAAAAACCAGATTCAAACGATGTGCTATGACAAAAAATAAGTCAAAGCTAAAAACTCTAAAATCAAGCAAGATGCTATGACAAAAAGAGTTAAAGTTAGAACTTTAAAGTCAAGCGAAGTCATTTGAAAAAGGTTAGTATTCTCTAAATGAATGAAATTTGGTGTCTATGAATTGTTCTAATAACAGTGAAGTTTTTCATCATTTTGTTTTATCTTCAAGATTGATTTTTGAATTCTTTCAAAATCAATCTTGAGGGGGAATGTTGAAATAGAAACAAAATATGGAGATTTGATATGATTGATAATAATTAAAGGCATAATATCAATTAAGAATAAAATATATATCGTGTCAATTATATTTTGGCTTATTTGTTTCTTTGGTATCTTTATTTCCTTGTTTCTTTCAATAAATTTTCCTATAAATATATGGATTATTTTCATTGTAATGTAACAAAAAGAAGAGATGTAGTAATAAAAGTGTTCTTTGTTTTATTTTTCTCTTCTTTTCTCTCTTTTTAATTTTCGCATTTTATTTCTCAATACGGATCGGGTTTATCCAAACAAATATTCGATAAAAAATGGTCCGGGAAATGTCTTACCGAAAATTAACAAAAACAATATTCATAATGTCATTTGTACCAAAAACAAACTAATATCAATAGTCTTGTATAAAAAAAAAATATAGACCCCTTTAACAAAAAAACAATGACAAAATAAGAAATACCTTGTTGAACTTTTTTCGGATGAGACACAAATCACCTTGTTCCAAATCACCTTGTCGTGACGGTTTCTGAATTTGAAGTTGATTAAAAATTTGAAGGTAATTCTTTTCTTTTGTCACGAAACGATTCTCCGACCTTAACTAGAATTAAAAATCAACAAATATAACAATCCTACAAAAATTCACAAAATCAACTCCTAATAAGTACCTTCGACAGAACTGTAAAAGCATGAGAATGTGGAATGAAAGTGTTTTGTAAATGATTCTTCTCTGCATTTCATTAATGCTAAAGGGTTCTCTTTATACAGACTGTATAGGGTAAAAACCTAAAATTCCTATCTGAAAAAGTAAACCAAGAAAACTAAACAAACCAAAGAATAAAATCAATGAACCAACTAATTACGTGTTGTACCAAGCCAGAGCAAGAAATTAAACCATCGTGTCTCTCTCTCTCTCTCTCTGTAATAACACAGAGCTTCCTTCCACTCTCAGCAAGCTAGAGGATGAAGAATTGAGGTTCTGTTAGAATCACAATCTAAAAAAAAAATACAACTTAGATTACATGTTAAAAAAGTACAATTTGGATTCGGACTCAGTTTAGGAAACCACGGACAAGCAATAAGTTTACCATGAGAAACTCGGCGAAGTAGATACGGGCCCACGACAGGGCTCGACGGAGACTTGAGGCAGAGACTGACGATTCTAGTAGCAGAAGCAGGGCTTAACGGAGAGGAGCTCGTTTTCGATTCTAGCAGTAGAGAGTGAAGACCCAGGCGAAAAGAAGCAAAGATTGGCGGAACTCAGAACTCTTCGGAGATGAGAAGCTCGGCTTCGATTCGAGCAGCAGAAGCAGAGCTCGATGCCTATGTAGAGGAGAAGTTCGGTTTCGATTCCAGCAGCAGAAGCAGAGCTCGAAGCCGATGGAGAGGAGACGCTCAGAACTCGACGGTGCTGGGCAGAAGTCGAGACTGCAACAGAGGAGACGACACTGAGATGGAGGAGACGACGCCGAGACGGAGGAGAGGACTCAGACGAAGCAGGCTTGGCTCGGCGATGGAGAAGACAAAGTCACGAAGCTGCAGCCGCGGAAAAGGAGAAGACGAAGGCAACAACCGTCGAATGAAAGGATAATAAACCCTAAACCTAAATAATTAAACTAATTTTAAATTAAAATCGGTTATTTCGGATAATCGAAACCGATCGATTATTTATCCGAACCGAACTGATCCGATCGGTTTTTAAACAATGGTAACCGATCGTTATTTCTGCAACATCCGAACCGAACCGAAAACCGATTAATCGGATCGGTTTTACCGGAACCCGATTAACCCGATCCGTTTGCCCAGCCCTAATTAGGAGAATTACAATCTATCAAAGTATTGGAACTATAAGCTAAGATAGATTCACCAGGAATATCAGTATCCAAGTCGGATTTTCTATCAAGCAACCAATGGAGAGGGCTTTTGATCATCTATCGATAGCCGAACACTCTGTTGTTTGACATAGTCATTTCTTCTGCATACGTTCCAACAAAAAAGTTTCATCATAGCTTATCGTTGTACCAGAAAGACAAAAAGTGGATAGATATTTGCGGTGAAAATCATTTGGCGCGACCCTTACACTTACGACCCTATGTGACCACTGAGAGGTTAGGGGGACTTTGGGGCAATAGCCGACCTAGCGTGTAACAATCGTTGGGCTTCTTGGACTAGTTCGTCTTCAAAATCAAAGGTATAACTCACCTTGGATCCACGGGTGTGGCCTAATTAGAGGTTTAACAGACTTCAAAATTTCTGGAGATTGTGCCTTTGAGGGAGGGGTCAGATGAGGCGGAGGGGGAGCCTCTGAGTTTAAAGATGCAGCCTTCGGTTGAATAGTGGTAAGGAGTGTTAATGCGGAGACATGGGAAGTTGGCTCAGGGAAAACTGGCTCAAGAATAGGGGAAGTTGGTCCAGAGGAAGTTGGCTCAGGAGTAGGGACTGCCGAGATCGGAGTTGAAAGTGGGCTACTTGGGGGGGTTTCCGTAGACGTAGACTACTTCAATGGAGGGTTCACAACAAGTGCGTTCCTAATCTGACTCCCAACCGGTAGTTAGGGAGCTTGTGGTCAAACTCTTCGCATTACAGCCATGTAGGCGGGATCCATGAGTACTTAACCATACTCGGATAACGCTGCCATTCTCATCCTCTACTTCTACCGCCTCATGGAGAGGTGCACCAAGTTGAATCTTCACCTTGAGTCTAGACTCGCCAATACTCAGAGGGTCTAACCGCACTTTTTCAGTGTGACGGGACTCATCTATTCCATTAGCTATATAGCTGATGCCTTGGAGAGAATACACCTCCTCCGAGATGCTCTTCAAGCTAACACATATCGGTGCCGAAGTTAACACCGGTTTTCAGATGGAGGCAATCGGTGTCCATTCGGATAGGGTGAACATAATGTCTGTAGCATGCCATATTCCTACTCCTAAAACCCATTCACCGTTGCCCGATCCGGGACATGAAAGAGGCATGTCGAGTTGCTGGTGCGTCGGACTAGAATCCGAGCATATCTCCCCCAGATAGGGTTCAAAGTTGGTAGATCCTGAAACCAGAAGGAGCCACGCCCTAGAAGTGGCCGACGAGGTTCTCGACCATGCCCTAGAACACGTTGAGTTTCTTGGACAGTAGTAGTAGTGCAAGAGCGAGAATGTAGAATTCTTTGTACTTCCGCAACTAGATGATCCTCCGAGTTAAAGCAAAAATTTGAGGAAAAATTATGTTTGGTTGAGTGGAAAGAG
>NW_010966774.1:989228-1015992 GCF_000463585.1 Tarenaya hassleriana
TAAAGAGTGTGAAAGATGATGAGAAGATGAAGAGGAGAGGAGTGTCCCTGTTAAGGAGACAAATTAGGTGAAGTTGTAAGAGACTTGGTAGGGTCATATCAATAGAGTTTGATGAATTGCGAGTTGGTAAAGTTGGGGCGGTGGGAGTGAGAGTAGGATCAGTCATAGAGACTGTCAATGGAAGGCTTCCAACAGTTAGAGTGGAGTATTTGACGCATTGGTAAGTGGGATTTCAGATGGCAAGTGAGATAATTTGGTCGGGCAAAACTGCTCTTTCTGCAAATTCAGAACATGAAGGGCAACGCGGTGGAATCCAAGCGTAACTTACACTCCATCTTGATTACTTCGCTGGTATCGTCGTCCAGTTCGACTGCTGAAGGAAGAGGGACACCTAATTGGATCTCAACCTTGACACGAGTTTTTCCTGCGAGCAGAGGAACAAGTCTCATCTTTTTCGTGTGAAATGGTTCTCCAAGACCGCAAGCTATGTAGCTAATTCCTTAGAGGGAGTAC
Organism: Tarenaya hassleriana; assembly: GCF_000463585.1. Lineage (NCBI taxonomy): Eukaryota > Viridiplantae > Streptophyta > Magnoliopsida > Brassicales > Cleomaceae > Tarenaya > Tarenaya hassleriana. The sequence goes on from NW_010966774.1 coordinate 989,742, forward strand.
ATTTCCAGAGGAATATTATGAAGAGTGTTCCAAATGGGAGCAGATTTGAGGACGAGCTTATGAAGTGTCGAGGTCGGAGTCCATTTAGAGAGAGCGAACACGACGTCCACAATGTGCCACATGCCGACTTTTAGTGCCCATTTTTTAGTGGCAAGGTCGGGAATGTAGAACAAGCACATCAAATCGTTGATATGACGTACCGTGATTCGAGATTTCCTGTCCCAATTTGAATTCAGGGATTGAAATATTTTGGACATACTTCGGACGACCAAGCCCGATCCTCCCCTCGGCCTCAGAGCTGACCGACACGTGACCATGGTCGGACCACGACCGAAGGCTACTTTGACCTGAGTCAAGCCTTGTAAGGCTCGGACATGGCCCATGACAAGTTCTTGGGTGTGTCCAATCTTCTTCTGTGGTTTGGGCTCGGACCAAAGCCCATTTAAGATATTTAGGTTCGACGTATGTGTGTTTAGGAATGTTCTAGATATTTCTTTTTTCATTTGAGGCAAGTAGGAGACATAAGGAAGTATAGGGGACCGAATTTGTGAACTTTTCTATTTCGGTTGTTAAGCCAAACCCTAATAAAATCTGGGCTGGCCGAAGAGGGAAATAGCATCTTGAGAACCCCCAATATTTTCTTAAGTCCCGAAACCATCATTTTGGCGCCGACTTGTTCCTTTCTTGGACCACCACCGTCGGATACACCACTAGTCGTCCTCTCTAGTACCAAGTCGTCGTCGTTCGCTTGTATCTTTTACCCTATTAGTAAAACTGTCGCCACAGGCTTCCCCTTTCATACCTTCTATCCTCAAATCTCTCGGATTCTCCATTCTCACTCGAACCAAGGCTTAATTTGGTCTCTCGGTGGTTATAGACCAAATCTGTGCCGACCGAACCACCTCCTTCCCTACCGAGACTAGGTTGCCGCACATGGATCCATAGCCTCAAGCTAATCTCGTGACAGTTGGTATTAGAGCCTAGTTCGCTTACAAACGAACCAGACCCAATTCTCCGACCGCTTCTACGCACAACCGAGAAATGAGAGAGAGAGATGTCGCACACCGATAGGACCGCTGCTCCACTCTCAAATGTCCCGTCTGAGATCGAGAATCCTAGGGCACAGGGGGTTGAGCAACCCCGCATGACGAGATTCCGAGCCTAGGCTGCTGTTAAAGCAGCCATGAACGCAAACTGAGCCGAGACCAATCCCGGACCATGGGAGGACCGAATCCGAACCTTGGAGGATTTCCCGGCCGACAAGAGACTCGCATGGACAACTTTGAGCAGGAGATTGCTGCCATCAGGGACACAACCAATGATATGTGTTCAGACCATGACCGAAGGATCCAAACCGATTGGGAGGCCACAGACCAACAAATCCGACTCTTGCAAGAAGACCATGACCGAGAGGTAAGTGACTTGAGAAGATTGATTAATGATCTAAAGCTTGAGTGTCGTTTACACAGAAACCACGCTCCCGGACCAGCCCATGCACTGACCCCGAACACACAAGCCCTCCGAGTACCCGAACCATGGACTTACAATGGGACATGGAGTGCACCGACTTTGGAAGCCTTCCTCTTTGGCATAGAACAATATTTCGACGTAGTAGGCGTCATGGATGACCACTCTAGGGCCAGACACGCTCCGACCTACCTTCTGGATGTGGCCCAATTGTGGTGGTGACATCTCTTGGCCGACTGTGAGCGAGGAGAACGCCGGATCGATACATGGCTTCAATTTAAAATCGAGTTGAGGCAACACTTCGTCCCAATGAATGCGGACGACGAGGCACATACACGGTTCCATAGGTTACGACAAATAGGGAGTATACTTGATTACATTTGTGATTTTACGACTTTACGTTTTGAAGTTAACGACTTAACGAACAAGGATGTCTTGTTCCATTTTAAGGATGGTTTGAAAGACTATGCTAGGTTGAAAGTGAATAGGAGGGACGCTCAAATCCTTGAAGATGCCACTGCCATCATAGAGGGGCTCCCAGACTCCAACAACTCGAACCAACCCCCGAGGAACCAAGATGGAAATATGCGGAGACCACCTTTCTAAGGCCGAGACAACCCTCGGACAAGTGGCCCTACAACCCTATTTGTCCCCAGATAGGTCAAGGATAAGACCAAACCATCGAGGTCATGTTTCCACTGTGGGGGACCTATTGGGTCCAAGAATGTCCTAAACGAGCCAAAATGAATGCCATAGATAACCGATCCGACAAAGGTAAGGCAAAGCCTCGGACAAGGACCAAGCCATTGTTGGACCACTTCACCGTTTCGGGACCATGTCCAAACCACGACCGGCAACCCCAAGACCAAAAGCCAAGGCCTCTTGTACGTGAACGTTGAAATCTACAGTAAGGTTGTTCCCGCTATATTTGATACAGATGCTTCTCACAATTTTCTGGATGTAGGTGAGGCTAAGCGACTCAAGCTTCGAGTAGATGGGAATGGCGGGACTGTGAAGGTCGTAAACTCGCCAGCCCTAGTAGCCACCTGTGTTGCCCGTGATGTTCAGATCCAAATTGGCGATTGGATCGGGAAGACCGACTTCATGGTCTTGAACATGGACGACTTTAAGATCGTCCTCGACCTCACATTCTTCCGTTCGGTGAGTACCTTTATCCCCAAGGCCACGTCTTCTCTTGTGATCATTGACAGTGAGAAGCAGTTCAACTCCGAGCCTCACCCAGTAGCTCACCCACACTCTCGGCCATGCAATTCAAGAGAGGCATCAAAAGCTCGGATTGCTACATGGCCACTGTAATACCCCAATTCCCGAATAAATTATTTAATTTAATTTCGGGAATAAAATGAGGTAAAACAAGTCTAAAATATAAGGTGATTGGCATAAATATCGAACCAAGGGACCATCGGGACTAAAACGCGTCGAAAACGTCGGAAAAACGAAGAAAAAATGGTCTAGACCGATCGGTCCAGAGGTAGACCGACCGGTCCAGCGAAAAAACTGAGAAAAAGACGAAAAATTGGCCAAGACCAACCGGTCCAGAGTACAGACCGATCGGTCTGCACATTCGCGAGCCAGACCGGACGGTCTGGGCGCGGTGACAGAAAAACCTGTCGATCTGGCACCTTTCGCCCGCAATTATTGCGCGACATTTGTCCCCACGCGCCACCAGCCGCCACCCCTGTCTAGTGCGCAACACGAACGGACCCCCTGACCTGTCCTAGGGCCAGAAACCTCGCAAAAATCTGCCATTTTAACCCTCCCAACAGGCCAAGTCGACCATCTGTGATCAGAAACCGGAAATCCGAAAAAGAGAGAAAGTGAGAGCGAGAGAAGCCGATTCAAGGCAAGACGGCTTGGAAAATCAAAGAGGGACATCACTAGACAAGTTCTGGTGGGTTTCACGGCGCGAAACGGCCTGAGTAGCTCGCACAAGCTCGGATAAAATCACATATCGCAGAAAAACGAGGTGAGTAGTTTGGATTGTGTTTGTGAGATTCTATTTTCATCATTTATGGTGTAGACTAGTGTTTCTGCAAGAGTTAAGGACCTAGAAATGTTAAATATTGAGTGGGTAACAATTGGGACTGAAATCGGATCGAAATCTGGGCAAAAATGGCGGAAATCGGGATGAACCTCGCGGAGAAGACGAAGTCCAGGTCCCAGATCGTCCGGTCCAGGGACTGGACCGATCGGTCTGGTCCACGGACAGAACGATCAGACTGGAGAGAGCTGGACTGTCCGGTCCACGTGGTCCTAGACCGATCGGTCTAGGACTGGACCGATCAGTCTAGGACTGGACCGACCGATCTAGGTCACAGACGAACAATCGGTCCGAAAAACGACCCAGACCGACCGATCTATGCCCAGACCGATCGGTCTACATGTAAAATGAAATTAAACAAATTAAACGCCTAGACCGGACGGTCTGTCCCTAGACTGACCGGTCCAAGCGATATGAATAGCGAAAAATCCCAAAATGGCTGGACCGTTTGATCCACGTAGTGGTACCTGATGGTGCCGGTTGACGACTTGCGTCAGCACTATCAGGTATCAGAAATGCATGGAATAATGATAATGAATTAAAAGTGATTATTGAGAAAATATTAAATGGATAAAATAAGGAAAATTCTTGTATTGAGAGATTAGTTGGCTCCGTTCGCCATGAGAATGGGCTTTCTAGGCTCAACCCGAGCCATTCACTAAGCATTATGCTTAGCCCTCCGTTGTTGAATTTTTCAGACCCCGAGGAGCACGAGTAGCGCACTTGCGACGGCGATGACTTAGGGAAAGTGACATCATGTACAAACGTTTTATCTTTCTTTCGTGTGTTTTGGATTGTGGAACAAGGTTCCATTTGAAGACGGTTGTGTTTAATTACGTTTTTGGATATGTGTTGTTTTAAGAGACGTGTGGTATGTTTATTTCGCTGCGTATTTTTATGTAAAATTGATTTTTAATTTCCCGTACTTTCGGTTTTATTATATTTTATTGGTTTCGTCCATGTGACATATCCTGTTTACGGGATACGGGATTCGGGTGTCACAGCCACTGGCCGAGAGCTAAATGACTCAGAATCCTTAGACCAAGACGGACAATGTAGCCACAAGCTACTTCCAAACACAGAAGAAACTCAGCCTGAAGCAAGTTAGGTGGCAAGACTTCTTGGCCGAGTTCGATTACAACCTGGAGTATAAGTCGGGAAAGGCCAATGTTGTGATTGACGCCTTGTCCTGCAAGATGGAGTTTGCAAGTCTTATTGGGAGTGAACCTAGGACTGACTTCTCAACTCGGATCTGAGAGGCCATGTCCCATGATCGCGCTGCCGTTCATCTCCTTAAGCTTGTCTGAGAACGACAAACTCGCAAGTTTTGGGAACAAGATGGGTTGGTTTTCACATGTGGACGTTAGATTTATGTCCCAATGTATGAGAACATTCGGAGAGTCAGTCCTAAAGGAGTCTCATGACTCGAGGTGGGCCAGCCACCCGAGAGAGAAGCGGACCCTTGCCTTGGTAATCGAGAACTACTATTGGCCGCACATGACCAATGACGTGGAGGCATATGTCGAGACATACCTCATTTGCCAACAAGACAAGATCGAGCAAAGGCTTTCCACGGGTCTTCTACAACCTTCGCCCATCGCCGACCATTCATGGCAATCGGTATCTATGAACTTCATTGTTAATTTACCTAAGTCTAACGGTTTCAGAGCTATTTTTGTAGTTGTGGACAGGTTTAGCAAATATGCGACCTTCATTCCGGTCACGGCCGAGTACAAGACTGAGGAAGTAGCCCATGCCTTCTTTGCACATGTGGTTAAGGATTGGGGCCTTCATCAGTCTATCATAAGTGATCGGGATGCAAGGTTCACGAGCAAGTTTTGGCGAGAACTATTCAAACTCATAGGGAACGAGCTTGGGTTTTCTACATCATTCCATCCGGAGATAGACGACCAAACCGAGAGGATCAATGCCTTGTTGGAGCTGTATCTTCAACACTATTGAATGCTCATCAAGGGGATTGGGGCAAACACCTTGACATGACCCAATTCTCTCACAATTTGCAAAGGAGCGAGTCCATTGGTAAGTCCCCGTGCAAATTGGTATTCGGATGCCAACCTACAACTCCGAGTGGCCTATCCGTGACTTACAATGGCCCAAGCCCCGCTGCTCACACATTCGCCCGAGGATGGCAAGAGAAAACAAACAAAATTTGGGTATGGCTACACAAAGCCGCAACCCGAATGAAGAGATGGGCGGACAAGAAGAGGAGACCCCAAGAATACAATTAATGTCGGTGATGAATTCATAGTGAAGATTGTACCACACAACTTCCGAGGGATGCAAATGCTTCACCGAGTCTTGACCCGAAGTATGATGGCTCATACCTGATCATTGAAAGGATTGGACACATGGCCAACAAGCTACAACTTCCACACCGAATTCAAATCCATCTCATGTTCCACGTAAGTGTCTCAAACCCTACAAACTTGACCCTTTGGATGATGAAATAAATAGGTCATGGAGAGCACCGATCCTAGTCATTGCGGAATTCACCAAGGAAGCCGAGATCATCATCGATCGCCGAAAGAGGGCAGGCCAACTAGAATACTTTGTCAAATGGAAGGGCATTTCAAACTCAGAGAACTCATGGGAACCCGTGGACCACTGTTGGCAATTCGCGGATATGATCTGCAAGTATAATGCCAACCACACTTACCCATTTCAAGCCGTCAGACCATGGAGACTTGACGAGGACGCCCGAGTTTGAGTGGAGGAGCATGTGAGGGAAAAATAGGTAAATTTTTTGTACTTTTACCCTTGTACATTTTTCTCGTCCATCGGATCATGTAGGTACAGTCATGGACAAGTCAATGGCCAAGACAATGCCGAGAAGCACCTACCGAGCTTCCAAGCAGGTCAGGGACCACAGACGGCTCTGACGGCCAGGTCCCGACTCCAGGACATCCTTCCCTCGACCCCAGAGCTGACCAACATGTGACATGGTCGGACCACAACCGAAGACTGGTTTGACCCGAGACAAGCCTTGTAAGGCTCGAACATGTCCCATGACGAGTTCTTGGGCTTGTCTAGTCTTCTTCTGTGGTTTGGGCTCGAACCAAAGTCCATTTAGGATGTCTAGGTTCGATGTATGTGTATTTAGGAATGTTCTACCTATTTCCTTTTTCATTTATGGCAAGTAGGATACATAAGGAAGTATATGGGACCAAATTTATGACCATTCCTTTTTCGATTGTTAAGCCCGATCCTAATAAAATCTGGGCTAGCCGAAGAGGGAAGGGCATCTCGAGAACCCGCGGTATTTTTCTAAGTCTCGAAACCCTCATTTATAGCGCCGACTTGTTCCTTTCTCGGACCACCACCGCCAGTCGTCCTCCCTCGTACCAAGTCGCCGCCGTTCGCTTGTATTTTTTACCCTATTAATAAAATTGTCACCACAAATTTCCCCTTTCATATCTTCTATCCTCTATCTCTTGGATTCTCCATTCTCACTCGAACCAAGGCTGTTTGGTCTCTCGGTGGTTCTAGACACAAATCTGTCCCGACCGAACCACCTCATTCCCTACCGAGACTAGGCTATCGCACGTGGATCCATAGCCTCAAGCTAATCCCGTGACATTAGCAACACAGATTCTAGGAGTACGTCGGGTGAGTAAGTCGGACTGGCCAACTGTGAGAGTTTCCGAGAGGACTGACGTAGTCGATGGGCCCATGGAAGTTGCACATCTTGAGATTTGGACAACGACCAACGAGACAGATTTGTTGTGGCCGATAGTGGACTGATCGGTGAGGATCAAGACCCAAACCTTAGGTGTGGAGAAGACTCATGCGAAGCAGGAAAAGACATGAGCTTTTCATCCCCTCTTTGAGGAATTTCACCGAACAGGTGGTGTGCACATCTCGATAAACACCGACGAAGACAACAAACAGCAAAGGTCTTGCAAGTTTAGGAGAATTTGATGCAATTGGAAATTGAATCAAGCAAACGAAATTAAGAAAAAGCTTTTTGCTGATAATTCCATTCTCTTCAAAAATTCATTAATTTTGTTAATATTATAAAAAAATCTGTATTTTGTGGAAAATTTTAAAGTTTGTGATTAACGACAGTTAATTAATTAATATTTTTTCTTTTCTATTTTTCAAATTGATTGCAAATTTTTTTAAAACAAAAATTGATTGCTAAAATACCTTCCACCTCTACATGTACTTCTAATGATACCCTTCAAACAAAAAAAAAAACAGATTGAATGTGATAATAGACAATAAAACCCTCATACAATCATGTGAAGGCAAAAAAACCTTCATTTCTTTCTATTTAAAAAATTCAAAATTAAAAAAAAAGTAAAATAACGTTTATTACCTTCTCTGTCATTCGGGTCTCCTCTCTCTCTCCTAACTCTCACCATTTTTGTTCTCTTTTAAAAAATCAGAGATTCTCATCGCTAAATCTCGGTTTCTCTTAAAAAAATTTTGTTTTCTTTTTAAATCTCCACCTAGATTTGAGATTCAAAGAAGAAGGAACGACGAAGCGAATAACGTGACTTCAAAATCATCATTGTACTCATTCTCGCCACAATCTTCGACCGAGAATGAAAACTGTGTGCATATTGCGACGTTAGACGTACATATGGTAGGTTAACCGAATATTTCTTTTTAGATTCGTTGGATTTTGAAATTTATTGTTATTGGGTTGAACCGTGGTTTTGGGATTTGTCGATAGAAACTTAGGGTTTTGGGTTTTTGAAATTTTGGGGATTTTGAAATAGAATATTGGGTTTGAAATCAAATAATCGATTGAGATATTAAATGGGTCCGTTGGGATCACAACATCATTCAAGACAGTCATATGGGTTACAATGCCATATGAATCGACGTATGGATGTATGAATGACATGATGATTTGGGTCATATGGTCACGGTCATATAGGTCATATGATCATATGAGTAATGATCGTATGATCATAAAGTCACAAGACATATGGTCATGGTCCAACATATGAGTATATAAACTATGATTTCGTGGACAATGGTCAATGGTCGATGATCACATAATATGAATCATATGTTCACACGGTCATATAGTCACATGATCACATGGTCACATGGTCACATAGTCACATATTCACATGGTCACATGGTCACACTGTCACATAGTCACATGGTCGCATGATCACTTGGTCACATGATCACACAGTCGCATGGTCACATGGTCACATGATTTAGTATAATAACAATGAGTTATATTTTCTTTCAAAGAGTCAAAAATATATTACAAATATGAATGAATGAAAAAACACTTTTTTATTTGGAGGAGTACAAGAAAGTACAAATCCAACGGTTATCTCTTTGATGCAACATCTAGACATGAATCCGAAAAGCATATGCTGGAAAAAGATTCGTTAAGTGAAAATTTATTCCAAAAAATCTATAAAGAAGAAAAAGAAGGGTAAAGTTCTGATAGAAAAAGAAGATGAAGAAGTAGAAGATGAGCGAGAAGAAGAAGAAGAAATACCACAACAGCAACAATAACAACAACAACAACAACAAAAGTTGGCAATTCATAAGAGATCGTGGTAGTTCATTGGAAAAATAAATTTGAACCGCCATTTTTTATGTTCAAACTCTAATTATAAAATTCTTTTTGTTTATTTGATTGAACCCTAACTATGAACCTTTGATTTTGTGTAGTTGTTTAATATATTTCAACTTGTTTATGAAGAAAAAAAATTAGGTTGAAATATTTAGAGGAAAAAATTGGGATTTAAGTGTTTTAGGTCACTTAGGTCACATGATTGCATGGTCACAAAGTCACAAGGTCACGTGGGTTTTTAGGTCACATGGTCAAAGAGTCACATAATTGTAATGGTCACAAGAGTACAATGTTACAGGTGACAGGATGATTTAGATCACATGATCACAAGTCATATGGTCATATGGTCAGAAGAAAAACGGCTGGACTGGTCAGGACTAAATGCATTACGAATCAAAACTTCTGAGAAAAGATTCCATTAGACGGAATATGGATCATAGATACCGTAAGTTTACTCGGTCACATGGTCACATGGTGTGACACCCGTATCCCGCTTCCCGTGAACAGGATATGTCACATGGACGAAACCAATAAAATATAATAAGACCAAAAATACGGGAAATTAAAACCTTTAGTTTATAAATACGCAGCGGAATAGTTTAATACAACCTTTAATTATCACACGTCCGATCTTAAAATACAATGCAAATGAAATCATCGTTTTCAAGTTTAACACAAATCAAGTTCGTACGTGATGCTGCCTCCTCTTCAATCGCTATCCAATTATTGCTCATGCTCCTCGTTATCTGAAAAAAATTAGTCAACGAGGGCTAAGCATAACTGCTTAGTGAATGACCCGTCTTGAATCCGGTCAACTCATTGCCAGCGAGAACGGTATTAAAACGATAAAACACCAAATATAAATTATTCAATATAAACACATATTTATATCATATAAAAACATCATCGTGTCAATTCCCGTATGGCTTCACACCATCGGGTTAGCCGTAAACCCTGGTCATTTCTCATGACCAGGAGCGCCTCTCACGCCCGTCACATCTCATGACGTTGGCTGTCGCATCTCACGACAATCAAGTATGTATGGCTTCGCACCATAGAATCAGCCGTAAACCCTAGTCATATCGCATGACTAGGAGCGCGTCTCACGTCCGTCACATCTCATGACGTTGGCCGTTGCTTCGCGCAATAATCAAATACCGTATGGCTTCGCACCATAGAATCAACCGTAAACCTTAGTCACATCGCATGACTAGGAGCGCCTCTCACGCCCGTCACATCTCATGACGTTGGCTGTTGCTTCGCTAACAATCAAATCCCATATGGCTTCGCACCATAGGGTTAGCCGTAAACGCTAGTCACATCGCATGACTAGGAGCACCTCTCACGTCCGTCACATCTCATGACGTTGGCCGTTGCTTCGCGCAACAATCGATGCGCTTCACGCGCACGTCACTTCTCGTGACAACCGATGTCACTTCTCATGACCCATCGGAGAATAAAATCCAATCAACATACAATGATTCACTCGGTGTATATCGCACATCGCACCACACATTCAATTTATTAATTTATTCCAATTCTTCTCTTTTACATTTTGTCATGTTCCGTCTCGTTTTTCACATAGTTGATCGATTCCTAGGTTTATATTTCATCCCAATGTCTTTTTGGCTCAATTTCATCACTTTGTAGTTTGGACCGGTCGGTCCGGGCATTTCCGGATCTAGACCGGTCGATCCAGGTCATTTCGGGCATTTCCAGTGTGTTCTGGGTCTAGACCGATCAATCCAGGCCTTTCCGGGGTCTGGACCGATCAGTCGAGGCAATTTCGGACCGTTCCGGCATTTTCAGGGTCTGGACCGATCGGTCCAGAGCCCAGAGACAGATCGCGATTTCGCGATTTCGTCCCAGATTCCGGTCCGACTTCGTTGGCTCATAACTCACTCATTTCTTATCCAAATTGAGTGCCGTTTGTTTCTAAATATTCATTGAAATGTCGTTGTTTGATTCTAATCATCAATTTCTTCAATTATCACACCTATTTTCTGGGTAATGACCCGAAATTGTCGTACTTAGAACGAGTTTTGCGTTTTTCTCTGAAATTTACAATTTTGCTTTGATTTTCAAACTTTCATAACTTACTCATTTCTTAACCAAATCGAGTGCTGTTTGTTTCTAGGTGTTCATTGCAACTTCGACTTTCTAATTATGCCAGGTTCATTGTATCAACACCATAACAACGATGAAAATGAGCTCACACCGAGGCAACTCGAACCACTCACCTTGCTCAGATTCGGATCTGAGTTTTGGCCAGATTTGATGGCGTTTTCCGGCGACTTCTATGACGGCGACCCTCCTAGACCTTCTGGGGTTGGCCCTCTTTGCTCCCACGAGCTCCTTTCCCCTTCCTTCCCTCTCTTTCTTTTCCTTTCTCTCTCTTTCTTCTCTTTTTGTTGGGTTCTTCTTCTGTAGAGAGAAATGGTTGAGGTGCCATCTTTACAGAGGATTTCGATCGGCAAGGAGGAGTCACATGGGCACTAGCTCATTCCCACTGGAAAGCCTGCATCGCGGAGGGTCTGGGGGTGGTCACGACGCATCATTTGGTACCCCAGGCGCTGAAAAAAGTCTGTCTGAAGTCGGTAACTCGAGCTGGATTAGCACATATGTCTGTCGGGCTGGACCGGTCGGTCTGCCTCTTAGACCGTTCGGTCCAGGTGATCTGTTTCCTGTTTTCCACCGTTTTCTCGTCCCTTTCGCACATGGTGACGTCCGGGCCTTTTCCCGGTACCTTATGGCCCATTTTTAAGGTTTTTAAGGCCCGCCGATCGAACTTTTCTCTTTTTTTGCGGAACTAATTAAATATTTGAATCCGGATTTGGGGTATTACAAACTGACTTTTGGTCAACCCCAGACCAATCCTCTTTTCCGAATTACTAACCGCATTTATTTAATTATTTATTCTCGAAAATAATTAAATATTTTTCTTCGGGATCCGGGGTATTACACATGGTCACTCGGTCACATGGTCACATGGTCACTCGGTCACACGGTCACAATATCACACAGTGATATATGGGTAATATTGCTGACATATATTATTTTATTTTGTAGCACATGAAAGAGACGATGTATGAACTCTAAACTCGCATTCTAAAGCATCCTATCACCTACATAGGATACAACTACTTGAAGTGATTTGTCTAGGTAAAGAACAGATATTGTGCCCCTTAATATGCGACGATAATGTCACCCTGATCCGTGAGTAGATGGCAACTGCAATATTTGCCTATGGGAGGGTTCAGAGGTTTCACAAGAAGAAAATGTGAACTTTTATTTTATCAAGTGCTTTGTTAATTTGTTTTAACCCTAATTATGATCTTTTTTTTGTTTGTTTGATAGTATGAACTTTTATTTTTGGTTTTTATTCATTAAAAATCTACACTTATTAATGTTTTTTAGGAAAAAATCTAGGTTGAAATTGTTTTAGGAAAAAATTTGAGTTTAAAATATTAGAGAAAAATATAGGGTTAAATTCAAAGTGGAGAAAAAAATAGGCATCACAAAAAATTCTGCATTTTTTACATGATTTTATGTGAAAATATACTCTACCAAAATATGTTAAATTTTGTTCATAAAATATTGAACTTTTTAATGTTTTACAAAAAATTCTGGGTTAAAAATATTGCAGGTGAAAATTTGGGGTTAAAAATTAGAAAAAAAAAAATATAGGGTTAAGAAGAAAAATATATAGGTTGAATATTCAAACTGGGCCCCACATTAAAAGTAAAAATAGAAACAATAATTGTGGACTCAACAAAACGGAGATATATCCAATCTACTCTTTGACTGCTAGAAGGACTTCTTCCTATACCCTTGAAAATCCAAATTAAAAAAAAAAATGGGGAGAAGTGATGCAAACACCAATTATACCCTCATACTTTTATTAAAAGACCATAAAACCCATTTGAAATTTAAATTAAAAAAACGATTCTCTCTTTCTCTCTCCTACAGCAACCCACGTTCTGCCTCTCTCTCCTCACTCTCGACATTTCCCTCCCTCCCCTAACTCTCGACATTTCCTCCGTTTCTTTCGAAACCGTCGAATTTTCGCCGAAAATATGTGGATTTAAGCTGAGATTTTCCTCTCGTAAGTCTCTGTCTTTACTCTCCTGAGATTCGAAGCACAAAGAAGGAGAAAATGGCTTCTACAACAGTGGTTCACTCATCTTCGTCGCATCTTCGAACGAGACCGATTCTGATGAGGACATGGAGCCGAAGCAAGAGCACTTGGATGCGGAGCACACGGAGCTAGGAGCGAACATGGATCCCTCGGAGCAATCAACCGAAGACCAGCCCTTGGACATGTCAAGTGATCAAGACGTTACACGATCACTTGATCCCGCAAAGCTCGACAACGACCATCACGCGAAGGGTGCCCCACGAGCATACATTAGGACCGAGCCGCCAATCACTCGGGCCAAAACTCGAGCACTTCGTCAACTACTATATGGCGTCGTTGATCAAGTCTTGAGCGGGATACGGGACGAAGACGAGGCCGACGCACCCCGACATGGCCTGCATCACGTCTTCACCATCATGGCCGAACCCTACATGCAAAAGGAAGCTTCTTGAGCTGCAAGCAAAGTCCCAACAACTATATTCTTCCCACCTACCTTATTAAATGCATAGGCTCCTACCCCTCTTGCATGTAGACTTGCATTAATGTAATTCTAGTTGTTGCTACCTACTTAATCCTCTATAAATATGTTGTAAGAACTCATTTGAGATCAGATTTGCTTAATCAAAAGAGTTTATTTTCGAGCTAAAGCTTGCTCTCCTTTCGGTCTGTCCGATTGTCTCTCTTGGTGTGTCCGAGAGCCCTATCTTGGTATGTCCGAGATTACCCTTGGTTTGTCCGAGGTTTCTATCATTCTTTCGATCCATTCTCCATCCATATTCTATCTAGCTTGAATTCGAGAGCCTTGAAAGTGCCGGTGATTGAGCTAGATACCATTTCCACTTCGAAATCCATTGTTAACCCGAGATTGAGTTCGAGTGCCTCCAAGAGAGTGCCGGTGATTGATCTTTGGTTCCATCACTTCATCGAGGTTTCTACTTCGTAGCCGAGGCGTGTATCAGATTCTCAAATCTAAATTGCGGAGTTAAACGACCACATGGTAGGTTACTTCTCTTTTTCTCAGATTTGCATGATTTTGAAAGTTTTTTATATTTCCTTGATGTTTTTCCGTGATGATTCAAAATGATAGAAACTTAGGGTTTTGTATTCGAAATTTTAGGGATAGCATTATGATGTTTGGGTTGAAGTGGTTAAAATCGAAATGATTTGTTGATTTGGGTCACAGTGATATAGGTGACGGGATGTGTGGGTCGATGTTTGGATGATGAATGATATGTTGATTTTGGTCACAATGATATAAGTGTTAGGGTTCGATGTAAATTAGGTCACAGGATCGGTTCGGTCAGATGGTGACTGGTGACTTGGTCATAGTTCACAGGACAATAGGTTACATGGTACCAGGGCAATAGGTCACATGACAATTGGTCACGTGGTACCAGGACAATAGGTCACAGGAGAATAGGTCACATGGTACTATGTGACATGGTCATAGGTTCACAGGACAATAGGTCACATGGTACTATGTGACATGGTCATAGGTTCACAGGACAATAGGTCACATGGTACCAGGACAATAAGTCACAGGTCACAGGAGAATAGGCCACATGATCTAATCTATTTTATTGTTGTGCAGTTGTCGTTTATGTACAAAATGGAAGACATTCAGTTCTCTCCTAAGATAAATTCCGTGTTACCCATCGGACACAATAAAAAAACTGAAAGACTTGTTAAGCCCTGAAGAATGGAGGCATTTCAGTCATGAGTCGCAGTTTCAGCATTTGTTTCACATGCAATTTGATGGCACGCTGAAGATGGCTCCAGCAGCATTCCTGATAAACCATTGTATCATTGTGGATGATGAAAATGAATTATGGTTTGTTCTAAATGGTGTGCCCATTAGATACTCCATAGTTGAACACGCTCTCATATTCGGATTGAAATGCGGTGAGTATCCGGCTGGTTGGGAATATATGAGGAAAATGCAGTTTAGAGTGAAGACTTTTGGAAATCGAAAGGTGTCTAAGGAGAGTGTGATAAGACATCTCGAGAAGACGCCAAATCAAAGGGCTGTTGATAGGAAGAAACTGACTGTTATCATGTTGCTCAGAGAAATACTAGATCATGACACCACAGATGAATTTATAAACCATGATTTGGTGGACATGGTGGATGATTTGGCTTTCTGTGAGAGATTTCCATGGGGACGCTACACATTTGATAGAATAATTGATCAAGTTAGAAAGAGCTTCTGAAGTGGAGGGCCGAAGAAGAAATGGCATTGTCGGGGGTTTATAATCCCTCTTATGGTAAGGGTTTTTTACTATGTGTATAAATGAAAAGTACCGTAATTATATTGATTTGTTTTGGAATTTAATATTTACACAATATGGTACAATTGCTTCCTTTCGAATGCATCTCAAATTTGGGTGCCAACGGGATGTACAAAGACGTCGAGGGAGCGGATCCGACGTGTCCCAGAATGTGCAAGAAATCCATCAAAGCAAATGTCAGATGGAGTTTCAACACTGTTATAGACCAGATTGACACTAAAGCAAATGTACATATAAAATAGGACGGTGTGTTGGTCACAGGTTTCATGGTCACATGATACCATGTAACTCGGTCATATGGTACCATGTAACTCGGTCACATGGTACCATGTACCTCGGTCACATGGTACCATAACCTATTTGGTCACATGGTACTATTTAACTCGGTCCCATGGTACCGTGTAACTCGATCACATGGGACCATGTGACTCAATCACATTGTGACATGATGCATATAGTAACAATAAGTCTCATCTATTTTTCAGGGAATTAAGAGCATTCTTAAGAAGGAACCGACATAAGAAGCTCTTCTTTTTTATGTAGAGGATCTCGATGGAAGTGAAGATCCAACGGTTAAATATGGATGCAATATCTTGAGAGGAATCCGGAGAGTGTATACTGGAAAACAAATCCATGAAATGGAAATTCGTTCTAGAAATTCTTCAAAGAAAAAGAAGAAGGGGAAAAGTTTGGTAGATGAAGATGAAATAGAAGATGAGGGACGAGAAGAAGAAGAAGAAGAAGAAGAATAAGAACAAGAACCACAACAACGACAACAACCACAACAAAGATTCATACCACAACAAGGGATACAAAAGGAAACACAAAGAGTTCACGGAGTGTCAAGTCTCGAAGCACTGAAGACCGATTGAAGACCGATTTCAGGGCCGAAATTAAAGCATCCGAGATGAGAATCATCAATGCTGTGAGAAGGCTTTTAAAGGAGGTTGGACTCCTTGGAAAAGAGGGATTTGTCCCAAGTCCCACAGTGCAGGAGAACCCGGTGACAGATCCGGTGGATAAGGACATATCCACGCCCAGGTCCACAGTGCAAGAGAACCTTAGAAAAAGTCATGTTGCGAAAGAAAGAGTTACGACAAGTCCTTTGATGGGTTATGTCGGTACCGACGAATATTATGATCAAGATGTTGGAGTTTTTGAGTTAAGACCGAGAGATGTGACTCCATTGGAGTCAGAAAAAGAGAAGACAACTGCCCATGATGCATTGGTTACGGAGAAAGAACCATCTCCTAAGGAGAAAGAGGCATCGAGCAAGGAGAAAGAGCCCTCGCCTAAAGAGGTTGATCTTTCTTCCATGGACGCTGAAGCAACAAGTAAGTATTCAAACTTTGTCATTTGGTCATATCGGTCCATACTTGCTTGGTCACATGGGACCATATTTATTTGGTCACATGGTTTAATTAATCTGTGTATATCTTGTTTTTTGTTCAGGAAATGTCTCTGAAGAAGATGCTGAAGAAAATGACAGTGACGATGATGCTGGTGACACTGATGGTGATGAGGGTGAGGCAACCGACGAAGAATCTGAAGAGGATGACGCTGATGGCGAAGAGGGTGAAGGAACCGATGAGGGTGAAGGAACCGAGGAGGGTGAGACAGCCGATGAATCTTCTGACAAAGAATCAGCTGCTAAATCCAATGAAGACACAGATATGTCGGTACCATCTGTTGAACATGAAGTCAATCAACCTCCACCAACAGTTGAATCCTCTGATACACAACAGTTGAAAAGAACAAAAAGGAAGCTTACTGATGAGCCATCCAAAAGAAACCCTTATGTAGAACCAATATCAACTGGTCCACCGGCCAAAAGAACTCGGTCTCAGGCTGTAGAAGGTTGAGGTAGAGGCAGAGATCGAGGCAGAGGCAGAGGCCAAGACAGAGGCAGAGATAAGGGCAGCGGAAGAGGTCAAAGCAAAACTGTCCAGGAGGATGTTACTGAGGAAGATGACGATGATGAAGAAGCTTCTGAGGATGACATTGCTGCGGGAAGAACTGAGAAAGGAATTATGCCTTCGTCGAGTGAAGAAAAGGTATTTGTATGGAATCCAGAGTGTGTCCACCCAAGTGGAGGTCTGATCAGGAATCCAGGATTTGTAGAAGCATCCGGTCCACTCGCCAACACTCTATGGGAGTTTATGAAGAAGCCACGAGAGACACGATTGTGGAAGTCAAAATTGGATGAAATACGTATGTCAAAATTTTGGGAAGATCTTCTACAAGTGGCAGTATGGCTCACAGATACTGTAAGTTTACATTAAGTTATCTTACGTAGCAAGGTCACACGTATCTTGATCACATGGTACCATATCACCTGATCACATGGTATCATGTAAATTTGGTCACATGGCACCATGTAAATTTGGTCACGTGGTACCATGTATATTTGGTCACATGGTACCATGTAAATTTGGTCACATGGTACCAAATGACTCAGTCACACGGTACTATTACACTGAGTCACATGGTACTGACTTCTGAAATATGTTGTTGTTTTTTTGTAGCATATTGAGGAGGCAATGTATGAGTTACGAGTCCGCGTTATAAACAACCCGGTGACCTATATAGGAAGCAATTATATGGTTTGTGACACTATTTTCACGGAGAACATCAAGTGGTGGGAAAAATCAGGTGACTTGTCAACTCTGGGAGATCTTGAGCCGTACTTCAAAGGAAAACTTCCAATTGGGTGTGCAGGAACGCCGTTGATCACTTACAATGGGTTTGTAAGTGTACTTAGCATTCCATCCCTTTCAGACGATCGAATCAGTTGCCATTGGAAAGCCATTCTGGTGGATTTCAATGAGAAATTGCTCCAAGTTTTTGACTGCCAACCGAGACTAAGGGTCAATATGGAGAGTGTAGTTCAGAAACTAAGTCGTCTTATTCCCAAGGCTTGTCTCCTTGTTGGGTCGGATTCTTTCTCTGATGGTGATGAACTGGAGATTGAGTATGTGGAGGGACTACCTGAGAATGCCAATGGCTGTGATTGCGGTGCTTTTGTTGCGAAGTGTGTCGATGCGATGTGCCTTGGGAAAGAACAGATGTTGTGCTCAATGATTTGTGATGCCAACATCTCCATGATCCGTGAGCAATTGGCAGCCTCCATCTTTGCAAATGGCCAAGTTCAGAAGAAGTAGGACTGACTATATTTAATTTCACCTAGATATGACCTTGCTATGTTTTTTTAGAACACTAAGTTATGAATTTTTAATTATGGATTTTTGTTTATTATATGTCTGAATTTCTTTAGTTACACCGTCAACAAAATCTAGATATAAAATGTGTTCTACAAGTGTTGGAGGGAAACAAATTTGGCATGAAAATGTTGGAGGGAAAAAATTTGCTTTAAAAAATTAATGAAATGACGGGTCTCAGGGTTGAATTGTCGACCGTAACATTTCTGAACACTTGGATGACATTGGATCCCACTAAAAATTGTGCAATTTCAACATTGGGTCCCACATTTTTTCGGTCACATGGGATCAAAGTTGGTCACACATGGTCACAAGTGTCGATTCTTTCAATTGAATCGATACGAATGTTGTCACATGTTCCATATAAACCCTTTGTTACTGTTTTCAAGTGTTAAAATAGATTCTTACGAATTTTGTATGTAAAAGTAGTCTTCTCATATGTGTTCCACAAATGTTCATAGTCTTTTATGAAGGATTTTGACATTTTTGGTGGTTTTGTATTATAAGCTACTTATAATGTTTTGTAAAATTATAAAAAAATACTATATTTATATTCTTTATAACTTGTTATAACATACCAAATTTTAAAATACACGTTAAACCCTATATTTACCTTTGTAACTTGGTCACATGTTACATTCGGTCACAATGGTCACATAGTGCAAAATTGACTTTGGTCACATTGGTCACATGCTGGTCACAATGGATCACAATCGGTAGTCATATGCGATGAACTTATTTAATGTTTTTTAATATGTTTACACACACAGAAGTAAATGGAATACAATGAAACAAATAATCGTAGTACACCGAATACAATATAACATTATTATACAATTTTTGTCTTTTGTTTCATTCAAAATTAAGTGTACTCTCACACATTGCTGATGTTGATGCTCCTGTCATGACATAGATCCGTTTCCGTGATTCGCCAGGACCTGGATAGCGATTTTGTTTCGGTCTCCCACTTTTTCGTTGCTCTTCCATTATAGGAGGTAAAACCACATAGTTTGCAACATATGGGTTATCGATGCTCCATTCACAACAATCGGGGACCGGATACACAGTTGTTTCATAAGCGTGACTCCATGATTCACGCAGATAATATGGAGAACACAAGTCTGGTATCATATTTGTTTTCCCAACCTTGTGAAGTGCTACGACTGCGTGACTGCATGGGATCTTATCAATATCAAACACTCTACAACTGCACGATCTATCTCTGATTTTGATCAAGTATTTTGTGTCTTTTCCACTGGTCATCTCAAACTCTTCTGTAATAGAGTTCAATACAATTACCTCATACGTACACGCCATCTCGTAACGCTCATGTAGCACTTTGTCAACATGCAGTGTCAGTTTTTGAGAATCAACGGCACATCTTGCTTCCACTCGACGCCAATCGAACCATTCCACAGTCTTTGAAAGACATATATCAAGCACGCCTAGCACCGGAAATTTTTTGCTTTCTTCAAAACAGAGTTGATCGATTCAGCCCCATTTGTAGTCAACAAGTTGTACCTTTCACGCTTAAATTCACACCTCGCCCATTTCTCAGGATCAAGTTCTTCTTTCTGCATATACTCGGCAACTTTGGGATACCTACAAAAATGAAGACTCATGGTCAGAGATCACATGGTACCCTGTGCCATGATCACATGGTACCATGTGACCATGGTCCCATGGTGCCGTTTCAACATGGTCACATGGTACCATATGCCATGGTCACATGGTACCATGTGCCATGGTCACATGGTCAAATGTTTCTGATTTGTCGATTCTTTATAATGGTTAGAAAGTTCATACCTATTCTTCAGATCAATAAATCGCTCTTCAAATTCGTGCAACGTATACGCTTCCGCGCATTTGAAAAACCTTTCTGCGACAGTTTCACCTCTTGAACTCTTTCTTCCCACACCTCTGTTAACCTTAACTTTCAGATTTTGCACTATGTGTCTCGCACAAAATCCATGGCCAGCTTCTTTGTACACTTCTCTAACGGCCTTTATTATGCTTTTATGTCGATCAGATATCACAACGACATCATGTCCATCTGGGATTGCATTTATAAATCTTTTTATAAACCACCTCCATGATGCATCTTTTTCTCTATCGATAATACCCCATGCCAATGGATATTGGTGGTGGTCACCGTCTTGTGCGGATGCAAAAACTAATGTACCCTTGTACTGGCCTGTAAGAGAGGTTGCATCAATAGCAACCACTTTACGCATGTAATTCCATCCTTTAACCGTTGCACCCAATGCAATGAAGAGGTATTTGAAACTTCTGCCATCCTTGTCTAACTCAAGACTTACAATTGTCCCAGGATTTCTCTTCTGCAACATGCACAACCATCCAGGAAGCTTCCTAAAATGCTCTGCAGGATCACCTCAAATCTCACTTTCAGCTTTGTACTTCCCTCGTAATGCCGTCAAATATGTTACGGTTGTGCCATACTTTACTTTTACATGGTCTATTATTTCATGTGCAGAAGGAGTGCTATCAAGTTTACCGGGGAATTCATCCTTCAAATAATCTCTAACCAATTTTTTTGTACCTCTCATACTTTTGATTGATTCTGAAACGGATTTGCAACTGTGAATGGGATTGTGTTTTCTTACACTCCAACGCTTCGAGTTTAAGATCAATGCCGTACGCAATCTCCAATTACAGCCGGATCCGGCAAATTTGCATCTTATTTCCCATAACTTCTTATCAGAACTCATCGTAGTATACCTAAAACGAGCCATAGTTGCACCCTTTCGAACATATTCTTGTGTTGCTTCCTTATCGTCAAACTCATGACCAACTGTTATTTTAATCCATCACTGAAAATGAATACAGAATCAGAAAACAAAGAGTCCTCCACAATCTGAAGCTCCAAATCATCATCACCACCACCACCACCACCACCACCACCATCATCATCATCATCATCATCATCATCATCATCATCATCATCATCATAACCAACGCCTCTTTCACTATAACTTCTCTAAGTCCACTTGAATGTTCACTATCAAAAAGATGTATAACTTTTGGCACAACACCTCGTTTCCCATTTACTCCCAACTTTACTCTTAAAATTTGGACTCAACATAAAACAATCATCATAGTCTACAACACCTCGTTTCCCATTTCCTCCAACAACACTACCATTAGAAGGAATTATAGCCTCTTCTTCAACGTTTTCTTCAGCATCAATTTTCATACGTAACTCTCCTATCTCCACATAAAGCATACCCCGCAATCCATTTATTTTATCCAACAAATAAATATGAACGTGCTTGTCATTCCATACGTAAGTCGGCTTTATGTTTTCCTTGACATTTGGCAAATAACTTAACTTGATCTCCATTTTATCTTTCTCCATATTCATCTCAACACATAACTCTCGAACAAGTTCACTGTAGGTTACCTCACAGGGGGGCAAAAGAACAACAATCTTTGATTTTCCATGAACTTTCCTTCCCATTCATATTCTCCATTTTTATTCAATATCCACCTACCATCATACAGAAAGTATACAATTGTCGATCTCCCATCTTGCCCGTCCATCGTAGCTGTAGAAAACACATATACAAAATGCAGATTAACTCAACTATTCTGGACTATGTGACCATGTGAATATAATACCATGTGACCATTATTACCATTCTGACTATTCTGGACAATGTGACACTGTGACCATGTGAATTCCTCACCCTGTAACCATTATTACCAATCCTACTATTATGAATCATGTGACCATGTGACCATGTGGACATGGTACCATGTGACCATGTGAACATGGTACCATGTGACCATGTAAACATAGTCTCATGTGACCATGTAAACATAGTACCATGTGACCAAGTGAAGATAGTACCATATCATTCTTGAAACCTATGACAACCGTTATTCTAATGAGTCGTGACTAATGTCACCATGTCACTTTGTGATCATATGACCGTGTGACCGTGTCGCCATGTCACTAACTCCTCTCTACTGTGACCCGACATTTGTGTACAGTGATACTCTAGAAACAACATCTCAAACTCAGATCCGACCCGGATCTGTGACTATACTATACTATAAAAGATAAAACTTCTAAAACATCAACAATTACAAGAAAAAAAGTGGAAGAAGCATCACTGTTCATCATATAAACACCAACAACCATCAATGTGGATGAAAAAGAATAAGATTTTCACAATTGCTTACCTATTTTCAACTTCTTTGATAATTTCGCACTGATTTTGCTTTGATTTCTAACAATTTTGGAGAAAAAAACGAAAGATTCAGAGGAGAGAGAAAATGTAGGGGAGAGAGAGCTCAATGTCGACGAGGGAGAGAGAGGTAGGAGAGAGAAATCGGAAAGAGAGAGAAAAGAGACAACTAAACCCTAATTTTTGGGGGATTTTTTATTAAAAAATTAAATACAAAAGGGTATTTTAGTCATTACTTATTGAAGAGGGTATATTAGAAGTTGGATTTTTTTTTAGGGGAAGGTATAAGTGGATGTTGATGTAACATATTGAGGGTATAACGGAAGTTGCCCCCAACAAAACATAAAAATCTGGTGAAATTCTGACTACTTCTTCGTGTGGACCCCACAATATATTTCGGTCACAATGGATCACAATCGGTCAGAACCGGTCACAACTTTCGATCCATGCGATTTTTGTTAATTTAATCACTCTACAATTTTACACATCTCTCATAAATCTATTTTATATTGTTTCGAACATTAAAATATGATTTTTATGATTTTTATGTTTCAAAGTTATTCTTTCAAATGTATTCCTATATGTTTCATAATGGTTTATGAGTACTTTTGATAAATTTGGTATATTTCATTTATAAACCCTTTAAAATATTTTGAAATTTTTTCACACACATTATATATTTGATATATAGACTCTGATAAATCACCCCAAAGCTTAAAAATTAAATTTAGCCTATATTTATCAACACATTTCGGTCACGGATCACAATTGGTCACAATGGTCACACAGTGCAAAATTGCACTTCGGTCACATGGTCACATGCTAATCACAATGGGTCTCAACAATGATTCATATGAGTCAATTTATTTAGTGTGTAACAAGACTCACATATATGCGAAAGTAAATTGAAATTATTAAGTAACTAAATTTACTCAGAATTATTTTAACACATTATTGTACAAACACAATACAACATTATTATACAAAATTTTTTGGACATTATTATACAAAAGCTTTTTTAACACATTATTACACAAATATAGTACACTATTATTAAATAAATTTTGGCTCTTTATTCACTCCAAATTAGGCGTTCTCTCCGACATTGTCAATGTTGATATTCCCTTTGCATAATGGTGTGTTGTATTTGTATAATAATGTGTTCATAAATAAGTTCAAATACAAACTAGACGTTCTATCCGACAAGTTCATAAGTAAGTTCAGATACAAAATAATAAAAAACAAAGAATAAAAGTTAATAATTTAGGGTTTTACCAAAACAAATAAAAGGAGGTCATAATTTAGGGTTTTACCAAAAAAACAAGATACTTGGTCAAGTAAAAGTTCACGCTTTCTTGGTCACCTTGCCATGAACAAATATTGTGGCTGTCAACTGCTCATGAATCAGAGAGACATCATCGCACATATCAAGGGGCACAACGTTTGTTGTTTACAAAGGCAAATTGCATCAACATACTTTATTGCAAAAACACCACATTCATAACCATTATCATTTTTCGGTTTCTCTCTCCTCCCATTGTAGACGTTCTCCTACCATTCATGTAACACTTTGTCAACATGCGGTGTTAGGGTTTAAGGACCATGTGACTATGCGACCTTGTGATCATGGGACCGTGTGACCATATGACCATGGGACCGTATGACAATGTGACCGTGTGAGAGACCGTGTGACCATGTGACCATGGGACCGTGTGACCATGTGACCTTGTCATACAGATTTTGCTATGATTTCGTCTAATTTTGAAGGAAAAAAATCTAATTTCAAAGGAGAGAGAAAACAATGAAGAGAGAGAAAGCTTCATCGAAAGAGGAGCTTAATCGAAAGAGAAGCATGGAGGAGAGAGAAATCCTACTTTTGGGGAGAGAGAATACCGATTTTAATTTTAAAAAATAAATATAAAATAATATTATAAGGTTATTTTGGTCCACATACATTTGAGATGTAAGAATTTTTTTTGGATAAAAGGAGGGTAGACGTAGAAATACATTTAGCATATTGAGGGTAAAAGAGATAATGCCCCGATTCAAGGCACCCCACGAGAATATAAGTTGGTTTCATAATGGACAAGACTACAAAAACTACAAACATATTAAATTAATCAAACAGTAAATGTGTGTATTTATTATATGTTAAGATAGATGAAATTTTAATATTTGATAGAGCGCATGTGCTTTTATATAGTCAAACAGTAAATATTTATACGTTAATTGTTTAACATCGTTAGAGCGCATGTGCTTTTATATCAATATTTGAAAAGTTGATATATTTTGTTAGAAATAAGTTTTTATATTTGCATGGAAATTTTTTAAAACTCATGATTATTAAGACGATTTTCTCATATTCGAAAAAAAGGAATATGATAAAAAATATCTTATGAACAATATAATTGTTATAATATCTAATATATTGGTATGTAACAATTATCACTAAGTTCTCGTAAAAGGATTTTTTAACCCTAAACTCTTTCAAATTTGATAACAACATGAATTTAATTCTAGAATATATGAATTTAATCTATCAATTAAATACAAAGGAACGATAACTGAAAATTCAAAATTATTATTAGGACGAACAATTCATTACATAAGGTGATAACTATTCATATTATTCCAAAATTCCAAAATACCAAGATTAAAAAACATTTGCATATATATATATATATAACAAATATATTAATAACCACGCCTGCAACGGCTGCTGTAAGAGCAACCCCGACTATAAGGGTTAGCCGGAATCGGGACCTCAACTGGTTTGAAATTTGAATCATCGATATGACCTTGTTTTAGGAATCGCCTCGAACTGCTGAGGAAGTCATGTTGGCTCGCCGGCTCGGGCTCGGCCGTGACCGTTAGGGATGCGGTCATGACGAGAAAACATATGACCCAAACCTTCATTGTGTCGCGCAAACTTTGTATATTTTTGGTTAAGTGATGACTGTTTTCTTAGGAAGAATAGTTGTCTGAAATGGTTAGCTATCTGCATTCTATTTAAAGATGGGAGGCATAACCTAATTTTGGAAATTCATTTCACTTGACCAAGTCTTCGGTATTTCTTTGCTAAAAATGTGTAATAAAAAAAATTTGGAAAGTGTGCCAAAAACAATTATATTTTGTGATCTATATTAATTTCCTCTAAATACCAGCAATACCCCTGAATATTTATTCATCTCATTCTCTCTTTGTTTTTATTATTTGCTCCTTGTTTATGATTTTCATTGATTTTCTTCTTTATTTACGTATCTTTTGTAGATTTTTTTCTATATTTCCTTTTTTATTT
>NW_010966774.1:1016165-1037651 GCF_000463585.1 Tarenaya hassleriana
ATACATATATATATATATATATATATATATATTAGATTTGCTTGCGTTTAAATTGTTTGGTTATTTTCTTTCTTATTTACTTGTTTATTTTTGGCACATATGGGATGCCCCGATAAATCTAACATATCAATCATGATGACATGTAAAAACTGATATCAATCTAAATTAATACAATTTATCTCGACAAGATCTGATATGTTTTTATTTTTTTTTTAATTTTTAAAATTTTATGTGATAAATATCTTAGGATTATCTCATAAATATTTTTAAATATGAGATCGCTTTTTTTATAATTTTAAGAAAGAAGATTTATAAGTTTGATCTGAATTCATAAAGTTGATCTCATAAGTATATCTAATATTTAAAAATAATTTTTTATTTATACTTGATAAGTATATCCAACATTTTTTTAAGAAGTTTCTTATATAAAAAATAGAAAATCTCATATTCCCTAAAAATTCTTCGTTAATGTTCTCAATTACTATACCAATTTTTAATTTGATAAAAAAAATTAAATAAAAATTTAAAATTTTCAAAATCCTATACAAAATATAAAAATATGTTGCAATTTTCCATATCTTCGCAAACGTCGTTAATTTCGGTCATTTCCAATATAGACCTAGTTAGACACTTCATTTTTCCGTCAAATCATCATATCACGTCAAATAATTATACCACATCATTAAAATAATAAAAATAAAGAAATGTTTTTAAAAATTATAAATTTAAAAATTAAAATTGAAATTTTAAATTTTAAAGTAAAGTTTCTACACATAGATATATATAGATACATACAAACATATATATATATATATGTGTAAGTGAATATGTATGTATAGGTGTGTATATGTGTGTAGATAGGAATGTATATATGTGTTATATGCATGTATATATGCATATATATGTATCAATTGTTTTTATTTTTATTCACAAGCATACAAACATATACACATATATACACTCACATATTCACATGATATATATATGTAGATACAAACATAATTATGTATATATATGTAGATACTAGATATGAATAAATATATATGTTTGTATGCAAGTGTGTGTATATATATATATGTATCAGTTTTTTTATTAAATTTTTTAATTTTAAATTTGAATTTGAATTTTTATTAACATTTTTCAACATTTTATTATTTTTATTTATTTTTTTAGTTTTTAATTTTTAATTTTTTTTATTATTTTAATGATGTGCTATGATGATTTGGAGAAAAAAATAAAATGTGTCAAACCACATCAACATTAGGATTAATGAAACTTAATGCCTTCTACACATATGTGGAAAATTTTAACATATTTTCATATTTTATTTAGGATTTCGGAAAAATTTAAATTCACATATAATTTTTGGTCAAATTAAAAAACTGATATAGGAATTGAGAACAAGAATTCATGAAGAAATATGAAATTTTTCTTATAGAAGATATGCCATGTAAGGTCAGTTATGGCTCATAAATATCAATTTAATATATTTTTTAAACAAATATTACTTCAATAGTTTTCTATTTTTGTTTTTAATTTGATATTGAATCACCATTCAAAAATAATAAATGAAAATAAACCGTAAATTTAGTATCTTCTAAATGTGGGGGAAAAATAAAGGTTAAAATACCTGAAAATTTCTAAACTTGTAATTTGGTATAATATTAATTCATGAACTTGTAGATGTGCCTATTTATTCCCGAAGTTACATTTTTTAACACAATAATTCATGAACTTGCATAATAGTTTCATAATCATCTATACCACTAATTGACCAAAGCAAAATTTAAGAATTATTGTGTTCAAAAATACAATTTCAGGAATTATTGTGTATAAAAATACAAGTTCAAAAATAAATAGTCGCATCTACAAGTTCATAAATTAATATTACACCAAATTACAAATTCAGAAATTTTCAAATATTTTTTCCAAAAATAAATAAAATAACAAGAAAGTGATAAATTATTTAATAAAGATCAACTTCATCTAACATTGCAGAAGAAAAAAATTCAAAAAAGTAAAATAATTTTTTTATGAAGAAGTGTAAATCTTATCTAAAAATTATATCTCATATCGTCCAATATTTGTCTAGTTTTTTAAATACAAACATATAAGTCAGATATCTAAGGTGTTCACCTTAAGCCTAACCCTATGCTGCAAAAGGAAAAAAGAAAGAAAAAAATAATCAAATATGAGTCTTAACTAAAATCTTAGATCCGATGTTAATCTAAATTGATAAATGATCAATTTTAATTTTCTAATTAATTAATAAACAGGAGTTCAAAAACCTATCATTGCAAAAGAATTTTAAAAATTAAAATTCTTTTACAAAGGAATATAAGTCTTAATCCATATGACAAATTAATTCAATATTTTTTTTTCTGAATTTTAATAAAAACACATCAAACCTCACATTTCACCTTAGATATCTAACCTCAAAATTTAGATGTAAAATTGATCACAAAATTGAATTCTCCACGAGGAAAATAAAACATTCTAGAAAATATGAATTTAATTAAAACATGAATACAAAGGGAAAATAATAAATGAACATTTGATAATTATTAGGAAGAACAACTTGCATTATATAAAGGGAGGAAACATTCGACCCTAGTCAAAACAATTCAATACATATGATATTAGCAAATAAGCCATTTTTCATTTTCATGGCATATTTTTTCGAAAGAATAACATTGAATAATATTTGTATATATATTTAAGATGGAGAAACCTTAGTCATGCTTGCAACGAGTGATCACAGAGCAACCCCGATGATAAGGGCTGGGCGGAGACGGGTTCTTGATGGGTTTAGGGTTAATTAGTTTCGAATAATCGATATATTCTTGTCTTAGGAAACGTCTCGAACCACCGAGAAAGATATTGCTCGCTGGCTCGGTCTCGGGCGTGGCGCAATTGACCGTTAGGGTTGCAGTTATGACGAGAAAACATATGAGCCAAATCTTCATTGTGACAGACAAACTTTGAATATCTTTGGTTAAGCGATGATCGTTTCCTCAGCCCAAATAGTTTTCTTTAGAAGAATTGGAAATGGTTCCTTAATAGCATTCAATTTAAAGATGGAAAACATAACCTAATTTTGGACATTCCGTTTACTTATAACTAATTCTTACAACAAAATTAGATTGTTTTTGTTGTCTCTATTACTCGTTTTAAGGTAATATCGATTTTTTTTTAATAACCGACCGGTATATTTTAAAATTAGAGTTTTTATTAAACCGTTTTTATGGTTAGACCTGCAAGCTAGTGTGTCATTTATCGATACACTAGTACTAGTGTGTATATATGTATATTGTATTTGGTTGTCCATTATTATAGTCAGTGTTATTGATTCCCATAACCCGGTCCAACTGATTGGACAAAAAAAAAATAACATTGATTCGTAACCCATCTATGATTCCGGTTCGTTTTTAGTTTGGTAATAGAAATATTGTGTAAGACGTCACATACACATTATTTTAGATTTCTATTTTTAGGTTAAAGGTTGGAAGGATTTAGCCAATCTTCTTTTCGTACTAAAAATAGATTTTTGTAATAAAATAAAACTTATTTTGAGTAATTATGTGTAACGTTTAGGTCGGTGTTCTTGAGGGAAGGGATGTGGATCTGGCTTCTATTGTAAATCAACAAGCAGAAGTTCCTCGGGCCAATTTTAAAAAGGAAGCGTTCGGCCCAATTGTATTAAGCCCATATTTTAAAATGAATTATTGATTTTAAAAAAAAATAGGGTTTAGGGTTTCGTGTCTCGTGTCTGTGAAGCCTCAGCAGCTTAGTTAGTTAGATTCTGTGATGTCATATTTATTTATTTTTTAAAATCTCCTAGTCATCTCTCTCCGTCTCTCTCTCTCTCGATCTGTCTGTCTCAAGTCTCTCTCTCTTCTGTCTGTCTCAACTCTCTCTCTCCGTCTCTCTCTCTCAAGTCTCTCTCCGTCACTTGGCGTACTTTCTTCTTAATCTGAGTTTCGACACTCATCTCAGATTCGACAATCTCAGGTGAAGCTCTCATCTCCTCTCAATAACTTAGCTTTCGTGCCTCTCTCTCTCTCTCTCTCTCTCTCTCTCTCTCTCTCTCTCTCATGCCGAGACTGTCGGATCCAGGTAGACGAGAACCAACGGAGACAGCAAGCCATCCAATCGTAAGACAACGCGAGAACAAGGTGCGTTCCTATTCTGCCATCTTTTTCTTGGTTGAGATCCCAGCCTTCGGACGGTGGTCGGAAACCGGCCACTAGAGCCGGAAGTCCAGATGCCGCCGCTCACGCAACTGATTAACCAAATATTATTATTATTATTATTATTATTATTATTATTATTATTTGATAGTTTATGTCTTTAAAATTTTAATGTTTAGTCTAACCTAAATAATTTTATGGCATGGTAACGCTTATGGATGGTGTTTTCAAAAGCTTATATTAACAAAACATTTTTGGAATATGAGCTATGATAAATATGATTATCTCTATAGATATGCATAGTGTAAAATTATTTTTTTAAATAATGGGTATGTTTTCAAAATTTTAACTCACTAAAACTCTTAGACTACATGTTGGATGAAATTGGGTTAAACAGAGATGTTGTGTGGCTGGTGGGCAGATGAAAAAAAAATGCAAATCGTGTGTATATATATATGTATTATTTTAAAAGGAGATCCGTATGATTGAATATAAAGCATACAAGATTGGTTGTTTATTGATGATATGGAAATGTTATTCGATATTAAAAATCAACTCAGGGTACAATGGAAAATTAAATATTCCAGCCTGTAAAGTTGGGACCCTGTGAAGAAGTGGACGAGACATTATATACAGTATATGTACACACACATATATATATATTTATATATATATTTTTGTTCTCTTCTTTTTTCGGGTATTGAAATAATTTTAAATCACATATTTTTTAAACATTTATATCTCGCACATATTTGAGGATACAAAGTGAATCTGTTTTTATGTTTGTTTCGTGAAATCTGTTTACTAGATTCTAGTTTTTGAGTTTTAAAAATAATTTTTAACTTTACAAAAGCATTATTATTATTATTATTATTTAAAAAAAAAAACACAATGGCCACTCCAGAAGAAGAAACCGGCGTGCGTTAGTGTATGATGACACATTTAATAGATTTGTTACAATCGACAATGGAAGTGGAGTCTTAGAGGCATGTGTATGGTCCAGGGGATAATAATGGGATGAGGCTTGTTTGGTTGGGTATAACGCTCCACCCCTTCCCTATAAAGGATCCACTTGTTCCACCTTCCAAACACGCCTTCATTATTTGATTTATAGTGAAATGCCAAAATTTATTGGGAATAAAACTTGAGGGTCTTTTCGTAATTTAGCCCTTGTGTACTTCAACCCTTGTACTCTCAATTAGGGGTGTCAAAACGAGCCCGGCTCGCGAGCTGGCTCGTGGCTCGCTAGAAAACGAGCGATCTGAGCTGTAATTTTTTCAGCTCGTTAAAAAACGAGCCTAACGAGCCAGAGCTCATTGAACACGTGTTCAATGAGCCTGGCTCGGCGAGTTGGCGAGCTGCTCAACGAGCTGGTATTTTTTTTTAAATATATTAAATTTATATAAAAAAAACTCTAATATAATTTTATATTAATTTTTTTCATATTGTTTATATAATATTATAAATATACTAATTAGCCAAGAGAAGACATGAGAGAAACTCTGAGTATTTTGTATACCCCTTTTCTCGATACTGTTGTTGGAGGATAATGTTTGAGGCGTGCATAGTTGAAAAGGTTTTTTCCAACTCAATCTCAAGTCTCCGCCGCTTAGATAGTTAGATTCTGTGATGTCATTTTTATTTATTTTTAAAAAAAATCTCGTACTCATCTCTCTCAAGTCTCTCTCTCTCTCTCTCTCTCTCTCTCTCTCGAGACGATCTCTCGATCTGGTCATAGATCGTCACTTGGCCTACTTTCTTTTTCATGTCATAGGCACAAACACGGAACCAACGGAGACAGGAAATCAACCATCGTATGGAAAAGAAACGGGAGCATAAGGTGCGTACTAAATGATTTTATGGATGGTAATACTTATGAGTGGTGTTTTTAAAAGCACATATTAACAAATTATTTGTCTCTGAAAAATAAACTTGAATTGCCATTTTGAGTATATGGACAAAAATTCTATGTTTGTAATCAAATATATTGAGATTAATATGTATGTATTTATATATATACTATAGGTACAATATATATTTTAAACAATAAAATTTAAAAAACATACCTCAAATTTAGTTTTTTTTTTTTACAAAACGTTTTTGAGATATGAGTTGTGATAAAATGGTTATCTTTATAGAAAGGTATAGTGTAAAATTATTTTTAAAATAATGAGTATTATTTAGTATTGTCAATTGTAATAATCTATTATAAAACTCATCACAATCTATTTATGCCACAGATTAATTCTATTATATGTATATATATAAGATGAGATATCCATCTTTTTTTTCTTCTTTTTTCGGGTATTGAAATAACAGGAAGTGAAATAATTTGAAGTCATATTTTTTAAGCATCAACCCAGATGCTATAACTGATGCCTCTCTCATCGCCTCTCAATTATTCGATTTCGATTTTCATTCTTGTCTGAAATGATTCTCATATCAGTTTTTATGTTGATTGCGGTCGGCTTTTCTCTTGTCTGAATTGATTCTCCGTATCAGTTTTTTAAAAACTTTCAAAATTTCATGACAGTAATTGGAAGAAAGAATTCTTTTTCTTATTATTCAAAAGCTGAGAACAGAACATACATATAGAGTTTGAACATTCATAAACTTGGTAAGAAATCAATTTACATGTATTACACAATAATAAGTTTCCTTCTTGATTCTAGGCAACGTCTCTTCTCTTGTCTGAATTGATTCTCATATCAATTTTTACGTTAAATTCGTGGAATCTGTTTATGTCCGAATTGAGTGTTGACTTGGGTTTTGGCTTTCTGAATCAGGTTCGAAAAGGATAAGGTTTTGTGGGGGTTCTGAATCTGTCTTTTTGAATGGAAGCTAAGATGTCGCCAGTGGTCCGGAGAATGACTGCTTTTGCATTGGCTTCTGCTTCAGGTCTGCTTCAAACTCATCCCCTGGGGAAAGGTACTCTGAACAATTTCTTGCATTGTTCCTCTGTTTTAAGCTATCAGAGATCGACTTTTTCCGGTGTTAGAGACCGCAGTATGTCATACAGAGACAGATTGAGATGTGGGTTTCATGATTGTCATGCTGAGGACGCTGTTGATTTGTTCGATCAGATGGTTCAGTCTCGTCCCTTACCTTCCATCGTTGATTTCACTAAACTATTGAGTGCAATCATGAAAATGAAACAGTATGATGTCACTTCCCTCTGCAAGAAAATGGAATTGCTTGGGATTTCACATAATATCTACTCTTTGAGTGTTCTAATCAACTGTTTTTGCCACTCTCGTCAAGTGTTTTTGGGCTTATCTGTTGTGGGAAAAATCTTGAAACTCGGCTACAAGTCTAATGTAGTCACCTACACTACCCTAGCTCATGGTTTGTGTATCCACGGAAAGTTTTCAGCGGCTGTAAACGTGGTTGACCAAATGGTGAAAGAGAGATACAAACCTAATGTTGTAACATTTAACACTTTGGTCAACGGACTTTGCTTTGAGGGTAGAGTTTCTAAAGCATTGAATTTATTTGATCAGATGCTAAAGATGGATTGTCAACCCGATGTAGTTACATTTGGCATTATTATAAACGGGGTCTGTGAGGCAAGAGATTATGCATTGGCTATGAATCTACTCGAGAAGATGGAGGAAATGCATATTGAGATCAATATCGTAATTTATAGTACGATTATGGATTATCTTTGCTAAGCCAGACACGTGGAGGATGCGTTGAACCTTTTCGGAAAGATGAATAATTGTTGGATTGTACCAGATGTTGTTACTTATAATTGTTTGATAAATGGCCTTTCCAGGATTGGTAGATGGAATGATGTTGACCGAATGTTGAGTGAGATGGTGAAAATGAAAATCACTCCTAATGTTGTCACTTTCAGTGGATTAATCGATGCACTCTTTGAAGAGAAAAAGTTTATGGAGGCTGAAGAATTGTACGGGGAGATGATCCAGAGAGGTTTAGTTCCGAATACTATTGGTTACACTTCATTGATCAATGGTTTTTGCCTAAAGAATCGCCTTGACGAAGCAAAACAAATGTTCAATTCTATGATCACCAAGGGATGTTTTCCAAATGTACTAACTTTTACTTTTATGATAAATGGTTACTGCAAGGCTAATAGGATCGATGAGGGTATTAACCTCTTTTATGAGATGTCTCGAAGTGGATTGGTTACTAATGCAGTTACTTACAACATCCTCATCCAAGGGTTTTACCGAGTAGGCAACCTTGGTGTTGCCCAAAAGTTTTTCATAGAGATGCAGTATAAGGGTCATCATCCTAATCTTGTGACTTACAGTATTTTGCTTGATGGACTTTATAAGAATGGAAAAACGGATAAGGCACTTTGCCTATATATCTCTCCATAGTGGCATGATGTATGGTTTGTGCAAGGTTGAGAGGGTTGACGAAGCATTGATATTATTCAATACGCTTCTTGGCAAAGGGGTGAAACCGAATGTTATCATGTATAATATAATGATCTCCGGACTTTGCGGAAAAAATTCACTCTATGATGTCGAGAAGATAATTGGGAAGATGAAAGAGGTTGGTTGTTTTCCCGATGAAGGTACGTATAACTTATTGATCAGGGCTTGTCTTAGAAGTCGCTTTCCATCGATAGTTATCGAGCTGATACGAGAAATGCGGAGCAATGGCTTTTCTATGCATGCATCAAGCTCAAATATGATAAGGGATATGGTATATGAAGGTAGATTGGAAAAGGGGTTTTTGGATCTCCTCTCTTAGTAGATGTAAGTACTAAACGGCTAGCATTGCATGATTGTTTGTTTGATGAGAAGAACAAGAAGCTTCAAGCTATCCAGGTAAAATATCTCTCTGTTTCACTTCCTTTGTTTTCAATAGCATAAATCCCGTGTCTTTGTTTGTTTGGGCACAATTTCACTTCCTCTGTTTTCAATGTCATAAATCCTGTATGCCCTTGTTTGTTTGTTTGGGCACAGTTTCAGCAGTGGCAATCCCCCTGGAAAACATGGGTCGACCGGCACGGGCCCCGAAACATATTTGACATCTGTAGAGAGTCTCAAGCCCTGAAACCGAACCTGGACTACTCGGTGGTAAGAGAATTCGAGACGGTCTCGCTTCATTTGACATCTGCAGTTTCTAATCCACTTTGTTTGTAAAATATGTCGATAGTGTTACAAACATAATCAAAATGTCTCTTTCAAACGCAGAAACCAAGAGAATCGAAACAGAGGAATAGTGTTTGGGTTTCAATGTATCGTTCAGAACATCCTCTCGTTTTTCCCCCATCAAAGACGCAATCAAATTGAGCCTCGTCTCAGAAAGCTTCAGAAACTCATGGCTCTTCGGTCGGACATCGGACATCACGACGAACTTCAAAAAACGATACAGCGGCTCGAGGGCATGGAGCAGAGGCTGCGGCAAATGATGTATTGAGGTAAGAACAATGTCCCCTGGAAGTTCGATGCTTTTTACCCCCTGTTTTTGGGAAACTGCATAAGATTCTGATGAAAATGTCCATCAAGGCCTGGTAAAATCAAAGGTGAGAGAGTATGCATTAAATTTTGACTGACCATTTCTTCATCCGTCTCATTTTTACAGGAACCAATCTGGTAACACTGTTTGTTTAGCAATGGGCGTTCAATGGAAGTGGAGGCTGAAGCAAGAAGGGGCTGTCGAGAATCAGAATACGGCTTCTCCTGATGGACAGTTAGTGAAATATCAGCCTCCAATGCACGAGCAAGGTCGAGTAGAAGCAAAATGGATGGGACAGAGCCAAACATATGGACAAGCTGACCGAACAGGTGGTCTTCTCTGTTTCGAGTTTTCAGTCAAACCCTAAATTTACAGCTTGCCTCATTGGGTTTTTTGCTTGGATCTGTTTTTTTTTTTGTATATGACAGAGCTTTTTTTTTCCCCTTTTGTCATTCAGGCAAGAGCCATGATCCTTGGATGTTCCAAGTGTTTTGAGGTAAGAACGATGCTGCCCCTGGAGCTTCTGTTAATGGAGATGTTAATGGAGATGATGAGTTAGAGGCAACAGACAAGGAAGGAGACAAACCAGAATCTCAGGCGTTCAACTCTCTTAACGTGATAACAGAGATCAAGCAAGTTTCATTTCCTGTATAGAACAATATTCACTTACCAATTTCTTCCTCTTCTGTAACGTTAGTATTGTAACTTTCCATTCTACACATTGATAATATTTGTAGTATATATGATGTACAGATTCATCTTACGAAAATAAGAAATACAGGGCATTCTTCTTCATCTTCCTAAAACCTCGATCCTGTCTTTGCTCGATTTCTTCGATTTGTCTTTTCTTTATGGTATTAGAGCGACGTCGGTCATAGCCTCCTCTGATTTTCGTTTTCTTTTCCGCTGCAGAATCATCCTTATTCTTCCTCTTACCTATGTCGATTTCACCATGGATATGAATCTGAAACCCATTCCGATCACCCTCAACGGTGACAACTACTTTTATTGGTCCAAAGCCGCGAAGGCGATGCTAAGCAGCCGTGGCCTTTGGACCCATGTTGTCAATCAAGAAGCTTCTACCCCGGCGAACAGTGCTGCAGAAGGAGGAGTTTCCGACACCAATGCGGAACAACAGGCTGAAGGAGATGAAGCTCCCAGACCACAATCGCAATGTCAAGCTGTCATTGATGCAGCCAAATGGTATCAAGACGACCAGCTGGCCCTGGTTATTCTCCAAGGATCTCTGGAGAAAAATGTTCTCCAATCGTTCATCGCCCTTGAGTCTGCCAAATCGATGTGGGATGCTTTGAAAAACACGTATGGTAATATCTTAAACATTAGCCGCATTTTTGAGATAAAGAAACAAATTTTTCAGCTGCAGCAAAACGGCGATCAATTTACCAAAATCCAAGGTGCGTTTTGTGCTCTTTGGAATGAATTGGAGGAGATCAGAAGGTCCTCATTGAAAGAAACGAAGAAGACAAAGTCTTCGCTATGCTTTTGACTCTTGATGCAAGTTACAACAATCTTGTTTATCACTTGCTTCGTCAATCAAATCTTCCTAGATTTGATGAGGTTTGCATGATAATAAAGAGAGAAGAGGGTGGGAGAAATTTGTTTTCAGGTCCTGGTGAACTTGCTCACCTCTCCCACCAGCACGAGGCATCTGTGGTACCTTCGGCGAAATTTTCTTCCACGTCCAGACCTGCTCGTGATCGGAAACTCTTCTGTGACCATTGTAAGCGTACCGGGCACACGGTGGAACGCTGCTGGATGTTACATCCGCACCTCAAGCCCCCACGATACAAAGACACAGCTCCTAAACGTGGCACAACCCTGAGCACAGGAAACACGGTGGTTTTCACCGACGATGAGATGGCCGGATTCAAGCAGTTTTTGCTCACCATGAAATCTCAGGATTCGGGTAATTTTTCTGGTTCTCCTACTCTTTTCCATCCTCGTATAGTTGTTGATTCAGGAGCCATATCCCACATGTTCAATGATCGGGGTTTGTTTCATGAACTTCAACCTGCTCACGGGGTTGTTTCTGTCGCCGATGGTAAGCAATGTGCCATACAGGGGCATGGTTTGGTTAAAATTCTTGATCGTCATCTACAAGCTCTTTATGTACCTGACTTTAAAAATAATCTTTTATCTATTCCTAAACTTATAGAAGAGATAAATTGCAAAGTGATTTTTTATACTAATAGAGTTGTCTTTCAGGATATTGAGACGAATTCAATTCTCAGAAAAGGGATTAAGCAGCAAAATCTTTACTATCTCCAAGCTTCCCCACCGATTACTCATTCTGCTTTTCACTCTCTTTGGCATGCACGTCTTGGACATCCTCATCAACACGTTTTAAATTTACTTGTTCCGAAGAAAAAGACTGATTCTTTAGTTTGCGAAGCTTGTATGCTTGGCAAACATTGTCGTTCGGTTTTTCCTATTTCTACCACTATTTATGAGAACATCTTTGATTTAGTGCATTCGGATGTTTGGACTGCTCCTTTCTCTCGTGATGGATACAAATATTTTGTTACGTTTATTGATGAAAAATCCAAACACACTTGGATTACTCTTCTTAAACGTAAGAGTGATGTTTTTGATGCATTTAAAAATTTTCATGCTTATGTTTTTACCCAATTTGGGGTTCATATTAAATGTCTAAGAACAGATAACGGGGGTGAGTATCTAAACAACCAGTTTCGCGACTTTACTCTTCGACATGGAATTCTTCATCAACGTTCGTGTCCACCCATGCCACAACAAAACGGAGTTGCCGAACGTAAAAATCGGCATCTCATGGAGGTTGCTCGCACGTTCTCTTTCATCGCAATGTGCCCAAGCATTTTTGGAGTGATGCGGTGAAATTGGCGTGTTACCTCATTAACCGTCTCCCTACTCAAGTGCTTCGGGATAAATCTCCCCATGAGGAAATTTATAACAAACGCGGTTCCATTGATCACCTAAGAATTTTTGGTTGTGTTTGTTATGTTAAAGTTTCAGATGAAGAACGCAACAAACTCGCCCCTAAAAGCTTACGGTGCATCTTCCTTGGTTACCCTATGGATCAAAAGGGATTCTTATGTTTTCATCCGAGTACCAATCGTTTGTACACCTCTCGGGATGTTGTATTTGTGGAACAACTGAGTTTCTATGTCAAGAAGGATTGGCCGAGTTTAGAAGAACTGGTTGTTCAAGGCACCGATGCTCCCACCAACGTTGACCAATACATTGCTACTATTCAACAAACAGGAAATGAAGTCATGCCACCTGTCTCTTCTATTTCTTCTTCACTGCCTCAAGACCATCATGCCGACTTGCCAGAACAGGGTACCCCTGAACCTCACCTTGTTATTTTTCCAGCTGATACTCCTTCTACAGATACAGGTACCTCTGGGCAAACTTCTTCTAGATCAGACTCGGCTGCCCCTCTTCCCATGGCGATCGACGAACTCGTCGAGTCGTCTCCACCATCGGACTCTCTGCTTCAGGGGGAACTTACTCTTCCTCCTGATTCAAGTTCTGACCAAATCGCAGTAGTTCCTCCATTGGTTATACCTTTCGACTCTTCTCTGGATGATGAACAAGTTCTTCGCCGAAGTTCGAGGGAGCGCCGACCCACTTGGAAGCTGCGTGAAAAATCCAATCAGGTTATGGGTGTTTTTCCTTCGATTCGTGCTTCCTCTCTCTCTCTAACCTCTGCAGGTGCTCCGCCATGCCTTCTCTCTCCGGAATCCACTCGCTCCTCTTTTTCCCAGCCTGTCGACCCTGCCGATTCTGTCGTCGTGTCCAACTCTTCGTCCTCCCAGCAATGTGGCATGCCTGATTCCATCTTCTCTTCTGATGGGTGCTTGGTTACTTCAATTTCACCACAAATCTCTTATGTCAAACATCCCATTGCTTTGTTTTCTAACTTAGGTGATTATTTACCCACTGATCAATGTTTTCTAAGTATGCTGGAATAGGGATTCGAACCTAAAACTTATGCTCAAGCTCGACAACTTCCCGTCTGGCAAGCCGCAATGGACGAAGAGCTCGGTGCACTCGAACGCAATGAAACATGGGAGTTGACGGAACTTCCTGCTCATCGCAAAACACTTGGATGCAAGTGGGTTTATAAAATTAAGTATTGCAGTGATGGGACAATCGAACGTCACAAGGTCCGTCTGGTCGCTCAAGGATTTACTCAAACTTACGGGGAAGACTACAATGATACTTTTGCTCCAGTTGCTAAAATTCCTGCTGTCCGTGTTGTTCT
Organism: Tarenaya hassleriana; assembly: GCF_000463585.1. Taxonomy (NCBI): domain Eukaryota; kingdom Viridiplantae; phylum Streptophyta; class Magnoliopsida; order Brassicales; family Cleomaceae; genus Tarenaya; species Tarenaya hassleriana. Next base: position 1,030,059 of record NW_010966774.1, read on the forward strand.
TTCTCTTGCCGCTAACCTTTCTTGGTCTCTTTGCCAGATGGACGTCAAAAACGCTTTTCTTCAGGGCGATTTGATGGAAGAAATTTTCATGAAAATTCCACCGGGCTACACTGCTGTCACTTCACCTAGTCAAGTGTGTCGCCTAAAGAAATCCATCTACGGCCTGAAGCAGTCACCTCGAGCATGGTATACGAAGCTTCATGATGCGCTCATAGCTCGGGGCTTCTCGCGTAGTCATTCCGATCATTCCTTGTTCACTCTTCACAGTGGATCTGGTATAATCGTTCTTTTAGTTTATGTCGATGATATCATCATAACAGGGAGTGACTCTAGCGGCATTAACGATACTAAGTCCTATTTACATCAAGTTTTTGATATTAAAGATCTTGGTTCTCTTAAATATTTTCTCGGTATTGAAGTCTGTCGTGTTTTCGATGATTTATTTTTATCACAACGCAAGTATGTCCTCGATCTTCTTCGTGAAACAGGCAAACTTGGCGCCAAACCCGTTCGTACACCAATAGAAGAACATTTCAAAGATCAACGCGAGGGAGAATTACTGGAAAATGCTGAACAATATCGTCGCGTTGTTGGTAAACTTATATATCTTACGATTACTAGACCTGACTTAAGCTTTGCTGTGCATCAGGTTAGTCAGTGGATGCATGCTCCAACTACCTTTCATTGGCAAATGGTGGATCGCATCCTCAAGTATCTAAAGGGAACACCAAACAAAGGACTATGGATGAGACGCAATAAACATACAAAGATCATAGCCTATTGTGATGCAGATTGGGCAGGAGATAGATCGGACCGAAAGTCTACCACTGGATACTGCACATTTGTCGGAGGAAACCTTGTCACGTGGAAAAGCAAGAAGCAGAACGTGGTGTCGAGATCAAGTGCAGAGGCAGAATACCGAGCAATGGCTAATACAACAAGTGAGATTGTTTGGCTTAAACAAACACTTGAAGAACTGAGATCAAGACATCTAAGCCTATTCCTCTTCATTGCGATAACCAAGCGGCAATGCATATCGCTGCTAACTCGGTCTTCCACGAAAGAACGAAACACATCGAGGTAGACTAACACTTTATTCAAGAAAAGATTGCAAATGGATTAATTTCTACAATGTTCACTCGGAGCCAAGATCAGATCGCCGATATCCTCACCAAAGCCACTAGCTCCTTTGTGTAATTCAAACAAACAAAACTCAGTAATTTCTCACCAAATCAGAAACTGATGAATGCTTACAGATCTGTTTTTCCAGGAAACAAACTTCATTCATATATAAAACGCAAAATTACATAAGTCTTATACAGAAGCAAAATATAGAAAAATAACTGCCACTAGAAGTTACATAAAACTGAAATACTACTACACTAATAACTGAACAAAGAAACTGCAATTTTGAAACATAGAAAACGTACTTCCATTCTCTGCAGCTTCCCACCAGAACATGACTTTGATTTCAGCTCCACTTAATCAGACTTGAACCAAATCAGCTAACAAACTCCTCCTTGGTTCAAGTCCTTCCTTCATGCCAATCAAACTTCTCAAATGCTCAAACCTTCCAGGTTGAAATGACTTTGTGAAAATGTCAGCAATCTGATTTTGTGTCGGACAATACACAAGCTTAACATCACCTTCTTGTTGCACTTCCCTTAAGTAATAGAACTTGATCTTGAAATGCTTGGTCCTTCCATGAAAGACTGGGTTCTGTGAAATAGCAATTGCAGAATTGTTATCCACCATTATCTCAGTAGCAACTTCAGACTTCATTTCCAGATCCACCATCAATTTCCTAAGCCATAATGCATGATTAACACAAGCTGTAGCTGCTATGAACTCAGCTTCGGCGGTTGACTGAGCAACTATCTCCTGCTTCTTTGAACTCCAAGCAAATATTCCCGAGCCATATGTGAAACAGAAACCAGATGTGCTCTTCATATCATCTTGTGACCCCGCCCAATCACTATCCGAGAATCCTTTCAATCTGAAATCATCAACATGCTTATAATAGACACCAAACGAGCTAGTACCTTTAAGATACCTGAGTACACGTTTGGCAGCCACCATATGCTCCTTCCTTGCACAACTGAGGTATCTGGACAACAAACTTACTGCATACAAGATATCAGGCCTTGTTGCAGTCAAGTACATAAGACAACCAATGATTTTCCGATATTCTGTCTCATCAACAGCTTCAGATTCCCCATGCTTTTGCAGTTTTTCTTTTGGATTCAGAGGAGTGCTTATACTATTGCAGTTTTCCATTTGAAACCTCCTCAGAATCTCCTCCAAATACTTCTTTTGGCTAATGAAAACTTCACCATTCTCCTGATGAATTTCCAGTCCTAGAAAATATGACATGATACCCAGATCTGTCATTTCAAACATCTTGCTCAATTCAGATTTAACTTTCTCTATCTCCTTCAGACCATTTCCTGTAATCAGAAGATCATCCACATACAACGAAATGATCACCAGACTTCCTTCTTTCTTCCTCAAATACAAAGTAAACTCATTCAAACTCCTTTGAAATCCCAATTTTTTCAGATGTTCATCAATCTTGAAATACCAAGCTCTAGGAGCTTGTTTTAAACCATACAATGCCTTCTTTAGCTTGTAAACCTTATCTGTACCTTCTTCCACTTTAAACCCTTCGGGCTGCTCAACATAAATATCCTCTTCTAGCTCTCCATTCAGAAAAGCTGATTTAACATCCATGTGATAAATGTTCCAGCCAAACTGAGCAGAAATTGCTAGAAGCATTCGAATTGTTTCCATCCTAGAAACAGGTGCAAAAGTTTCAGAATAATCTACTCCCCATACCTGAGCATAGCCCTTCACAACTAAGCGAGCTTTGAGCTTGTTTACTGATCCATCCTTGTTTAGCTTTGTCCTGAACACCCACTTCAGACCAATAACGTTTTTGTTTCTTGGTCTCTTAACCAGAATCCAGGTTCTGTTTTTCTCGATCATTTTAATCTCCTCCTGCATTGCTGCCACCCAATGCACATCATTGCTTGCTTGTTGGTAGCTTGAAGGCTCAAGCACTGCTACATTGCACCTTTGATAGATGTCATCTAGAGTTCTCACTCCTCTTACAGGAACATCATCAAACTGATTCTCAAATTCTGCATTGTCCAATTCTAATTGAACTGGAATTCTCTCCTGCTGGATTGTTTCTTCAATTTCACTCTCCGCAGGTTCTTGCTCTTCTGTTTCATTCCAAACCCATTTCTCAGACTCACAAAACTTCACATCTCTGCAGATAATCACTTTCTTCGAATCGGGCAAATAAACTCTGTAAGCCTTGGATTGAAGACTATACCCCACAAATATTCCTTTATTCGCTTTCTGATCTAACTTGTCTAGCTTAACACTTGGAATAAGTGCATAGCAGACACTTCCAAACACTCTCAGATTTCCCAACCTTGGCTTCGAACCAGTCCAGACTTCATAAGGCGTTTTCTTGTCAAGAGACTTAGTAGGCAACCGATTTAGCAAAAACACAGAAGTGTTTGCTGCATCAGCCCAAAAAGTCTTTGGCAAGCCTTTCTCATGCATTAAGCACCTCGCCATCTCCATTATAGATCTGTTTTTCCTCTCACTCACTCCATTCTGTTGAGGTGAGTAAGGAACATAAAATTGATGCTTAATGCCAGCTTCCTCACAAATGTTTCTGAATCTGTTGGAAGTATATTCTGATCCATTATCAGACCTGATAACTCTCTCTTCTTTCCACATTCATTTTCCACTTCAATCTTGAACTTTGCAAAGACGTTAACCACTTCAGATTTTTCTTTCATGAAAAATATCCAACACATCCTTGACATATCATCTATAAAGATGACAAAATATCTGCTGCCAGAGAAGGATTCTACTGGCATTGGTCCGCACACATCAGTGTGCACCAGTTGCAACAACTCTTTTGCTCGAAATGTTGAAGGTTTGAAGGGTTTTCTGATCAGTTTTCCAAACACATGCTTGACAATCTTTCACATCAACTTGGAATTTAGGTACATCCTTTACCAGCTCAAACTTCTGCATATATGACAATCCATCCTTATGGAAATGTCCAAACCTTTTGTGCCAAAGTTCCTCTTCAGAAATTTCAGCACTCATTGCCTCGAGTTCTACTTTCAAAGGATTGAAAGAGAATGATTTGTTCCTCATAGGAACTTTGAACAGAATTTGCCCTTCAGCTCCTTCTAGTACACACTCATTTTTCTCAAACGTAACCTTTAGACCTTTCTCAATAAGTTGCCCCACACTCAGAAGATTTTGCTCTATTTGTGGAACATAAAGCACATTTGTAAGCAGTTTATTTCCAAGACTGCTCTTCACAAGGACATTTCCTTTTCCTTCAACTCTTAAGTAATCACCATTACCAATCTTCACTCTAGACTTGACAGACATGTCTAAAGTTTTAAAGATCAGTTTGTTACCTGTCATATGGTTGGTGCAACCACTGTCAACAAGCCAGCCATCCTTTTCCAAATTTGTTGCAAAACAGGAAGCAACAAAAAGATGCTCGTCTTCTGCATTTTCTGCAGATTGAGCTTTTTCATCACTTACATCCTTTGTCGGCAATATCTTTCAATGTGCCCAACCTTGTGGCATTTTCTGCATTCCATCTTCTTCCAACATCTCCAATGTGGATGACCTACCTTATTGCAATGTTTACATGGCTCAGAAGAATCAGGATACTTACCAGATTCAGTCGAAGATCCAGGTTTGCTGCCTTGATCACTCTTCTGTTTCTGATGTCCCTTTTTCTTCACAAACTTGCTTCCTTTTACCTTTGCTTTCATAGCATTCTCAGATGATTCCTCTTTCCTCATAGCACGCCTCTGTTCCTGTGCTTGCAGAGCACTGACAACTTCTGCAAGTTTCAGTTCAGAGAGTTTTTTTGTGTTTTCAAGAGAAGCAATAGTTGCTTCGAATCTTTCGGGAACAGAAACAAGAAGTTTCTGAACCACTTTCTCATCTTCCATATCAGTACCAAGGATTCTTATATTGTTAACAATAGATGTTAACCTCGACACATAATCCTTGATCGATTCAGAACCTTTCATTTGTTGCCTTTCAAACTCTCTCAAGAGATTCAGAACCTTCATCCCCTTAATCTTTTCATCACCTTCAAATTCCTTCTTAAGAAAGTTCCACATGTCTTTTGCAGAACCAAAACCAATAAGACGAGTTAAGATTTCAGGGGAAACACAAGAGAAAATACAAGATTTTGCCTTAGCCTTCCTTGTCATTTTCTCTTTGTGTGCTCGAATCTGATTAAGAGTGGGATTCGCATTCAGAGGAGGAACTTCATAATCCTCTTCTACCGCTTCCCACAGATCTGCTCCTTCCAAATACGTCTTCATTCTCACAGCCCACAATTGATAGTTTTCTCCATCAAAAGCGGGCACTGTACCAGTTGACGAAGAGGAGGAACCACCAGCTTCAACATGATCCATCTTCTGTCAGATTTCCTTCGAAAAGAAACTCCACAGGCTCTCAACAAGATCAAACGAAAGCTCTGATACCACTGTAATTCAAACAAACAAAACTCAGTAATTTCTCACCAAATCAGAAACTGATGAATGCTTACAGATCTGTTTTTCCAGAAAACAAACTTCATTCATATATAAAACGCAAAATTACATAAGTCTTATACAGAAGCAAAATACAGAAAAATAACTGCCACTAGAAGTTACATAAAACTGAAATACTACTGCACTAATAACTGAACAAAGAAACTGCAATTATTGAAACATAGAAAACGTACTTCCATTCTCTGCAGCTTCCCACCAGAACATGACTTTGATTTCAGCTCCACTTAATCAGAGTTGAACCAAATCAGCTAACACTTTGTCCTTAATAAGATGCTCTTCAAGATTGGTCTTACCGATATTCGCCGACCAATCTTGATGGGGAATGTTAATGGAGATGATGAGTTAGAGGCAACAGACAAGAAAGGAGACAAACCAGAATCTCATGCGTTCAACTCTCATAACGTGATAATAGAGATCAAGCAAGTTTCCTTTCGTGTATAGAACAATATTCACTTACCAATTTCTTCCTCTTCTGTAACGTTAGTATTGTAACTTTCCATTCTACACATTGATAAATAAGAAATACAGGGCATTCTTCTTCATCTTCCTAAAACCTCGATCCTGTCTTTGCTCGATTTCTTCGATTTGTCTTTTCTTTAGCTTCGATCCACTCTGAAGCATGATTTCAGATGCCTTTTCTTGACAAATCATTCCCCTCTTGTTGGGAAAAAATCGAAGGTGAGAGAATCTGTGTTTGTATCTCATTTGTTACAAGAAGAAGAAGCAATGCAATCCGCGCGTCGAAAGAGGTCAGAATCTTTGGTCTCGCTTCCTTGACGTCCGAAAGAAACCAATCTGATATATGTTTGTTGGCAACTGGAGATCATTAGCTGTTTCGGTTTCCCTGACAAGCTCTGTAATGTGTTTTGTAGCTTTCGGAGACGGAAAAAGGGCTAAACATGGGCGGAGACCCAGAAGCTCCAAGGGGTCAATGGTGGATAATAAATGGGAAGTTGGAGAAATGCCTAGAGATAACTAAGCCTGATGCCGAGGAGGAGCTGCCGAGTTGATTTCCATGGTGGATAAATACTCCGTGTTTATATCAACTTCAATTTGATTAGGTTTTTGTTGGCCCGTGACCTGATCGTCTTTGGATTTGCAACTAAGACTGATTCTTGACTTCTATGGGTTTAAAATTATATCATTTCAAATAAATATAGCATTATGTATTCATATATGGATATATATACTTTCCCATACATCACACAAATGTTCTCCATGGAAAACATACCTTGAACGTTTTTATCCATTTATATATATATATATATATATATATAGATACATATTATATACTTATGCGGTCGAAATAATCTTATTATAACGTTTCTCGTTGTCATCGAGGTCTTCCACCGTCTTGTCTTGTCTCCGCCGGTTCGTTTTCCGGCATGGATTTGCACGGCGATGGTATAGAAAGACAGAGTCTCTCACCACCACTGAGATCATCTGTTCGCAAACGCATGTTTTGTTGTTTATTTTAGAGTAAATTGATGGATTTAATAAATCTCTCATGTGATTCATATTCATATGTATTACGGATATGGTGGAGGAGTTATATATTCGTAAATGATATAGTATGAATTGGTAAAGTATTTACATGTATTTTGTAAAGTATATACTTGTGTTTAGTAGTGAAATTTAAGTGCAGAAATTCTGCACGGGCATGTAACACGGGCGTGTTAATTCTGCACGGGCAGTGTAACACGGGCGTGTTAATTACAAACACGGCCGTGTTAGGTTCAACACGGGCCGTGTTAATTCTCTGAGAAAATGTTGTTTGTCTCAGACATTTGACACGGACCGTGTTAAGGTGCAACACGGACCGTGTTAGGTGCAACACGGCCGTGTCAGATTCGACACGGACCGTGTTAAATGTCTGTAATATGAACAAATGCGGCCTTTCGCATGAAAACTACTAAATGGATACAACTTTTGATCATGTCTCTGGTGTTTTTAAAAGCCAAAAACGTCAGAGAATGTG
>NW_010966774.1:1038276-1039822 GCF_000463585.1 Tarenaya hassleriana
GAAGAGAAATACATGTCGGAAGATGCCTCGAGTAAGAGGTTTCTTGTAAGCGAGTTTAACGCTTACAAGATGGTGGACGCAAGACCGGTTATGGAGCAATTTCATGAGCTTCAGAGGATCTTGGGTAGTTTCACCCAACATGAGTTGAAAATGGATGAAACCATTATGGTTTCTTCTATTGTTGACAAGCTACCACCATCTTGGAAGGACGTTAAGCGTTCCTTGAAGCATAGGAAGGAAGATATGACCCTTGAGCAATTGGGATCACATCTTCGGATTGAGGAGAATTTTCGAATGCATGACAAGAAAGACACACATGTTTCTTCGTCTACTACGGTTCATGTGGTGGAGGAAGAGAAGAAACGGGGCCAAAAGAGGCCAAACAAATCCCCGAAAGGCCACTCAAACAAAAGGCCTAAGCCGAGTGGGAGTTGCTGGTTCTGCAACAAGCCCGGACACTTTAAAAAGGATTGTTATTCTTACAAGAATAGAAAGAAGGGTCAAGGCCAAGGCAAACACGACCAAGGCCAACCCAACCAAGGTACTATTACTCTGATAGACACAAATTTGGTTATGAATTTTGTGGCTATGATTTCTGAGTTGAATCATGTGCAGGAGAGTGATAACTCTTGGTGGATTGATTCGGGCGCTACGAGACACATATGTAAAGACCGCAACCTATTCAAGACGTTTGAGGACGTCAAGGATGGAAGCGTGCTTTACATGGGCAACGAATCTACGGTTGACGTCTTGGGAAAGGGACAAGTAGATTTGTTGTTTACATCCGGGAAAACTCTTACTCTTCGAGATGTGCTTTATGCACCGGATGTTAGGAAGAATCTTGTATCGGGTAGCGTATTGAATCGATTCGGATTCAAGATGGTGTTTGAGGCTGATAAGTTTGTATTGTCCAAAGGGGGGATTTTTGTTGGACAAGGCTATCTATGTAATTCGATGTTCAAACTCAATATTAATAAACCGAGTATTTCTTTGTATGTTCTCTCTTCCAATGTTTCAGATTTATGGCATGCTAGATTAGGTCACGTTCATTTTAAACGGATGCATGTAATGTCTAAGTTAGATCTTATTCCACCATGTGCATTGGAGAATGATCATCGTTGCGTTACTTGCATGAAAACAAAAATCACGAGGCTGTCATTTCCTAACGTAGAAAGAAGTTCGGACACTCTAGAACTTGTACATAGTGACTTGTGCGATTTTCATAGTACACCGTCTCTAGGAAATAAAAAGTACGTAGTTACGTTTATTGAGGATTCGACTAGGTTATGCTACGTTTACTTGTTGCATTCTAAAGACGAAGCTTTGGATAAGTTTAGGATGTATAAGTCCGAGGTTGAAACACAACTCGGGGTTAAGCTCAAGAAGCTTAGAACCGATAGGGGAGGAGAATATTATGATCCGACATTCTTTGAATCCGTAGGCGTGATTCATGAGACGACCGCTCCATATACACCACAACAAAACGGTGTAGCGGAAAGAAAGAATAGGGTGTTGAAAGAAATGGTAAACTCCATGCTTTCTTTCT
>NW_010966774.1:1042661-1053958 GCF_000463585.1 Tarenaya hassleriana
CGTGTTAATTACAAACACGGCCGTGTTAGGTTCAACACGGGCCGTGTTAATTCTCTGAGAAAATGTTGTTTTTCTCAGACATTTGACACGGACCGTGTTAAGGTGCAACACGGACCGTGTTAGGTGCAACACGGCCGTGTCAGATTCGACACGGGCCGTGTTAAATGTCTGTAATATGAACAAATGCGGCCTTTCGCATGAAAACTACTAAATGGATACAACTTTTGATCATGTCTCTGGTGTTTTTAAAGCCAAGAACGTCAGAGAATGGGGATATACGAAATCTAACTGATCTTGAGAGATTTGTGAGCCTTTTTGGTGAAGAAACTTGCTACTTCTTCTCCATCTTTTACTGTTCATCTTCTTTCTCGGGTTTTTCTATTTTGGGCAACGTTTGAGGAGCAAATCAACCGTTGCTGATCTTCTTTGTATCTCTAAACGTATTCTCGAGTTTCTCCTTTGCTCGGTAGGGGAGGGAATAACGTTTTAGGAAAGTGTTCTACGCGCCTAGAAGATTATATCCGGGTTGTTTCATCTTTATTTCGATTTCACTGTTTCATTGTTCTTTCCCGCTGTATTCATAGTATTTTTTTCTAACATGTTTGGAATTCGGTCCGACACTTGGGCAGTTGACACGTGGCGACATAAGGTCGCTTGATCCTGTAGAAGTGCCATTTGTTACCTGATATGTTTCAACAAACCAAAACATGTGGTTTGCCACCTTTAGATTCTCTCTTTCTCTGTCGCCCTCTCTCTATCTATATATTGATAGCTTGAAATATATGTATAGACATGTCTTTTTTATCCACAGTGTTTGTTCAGTTCGCGAAATATCTGAAAAAATGAAAAATCCGTATATATGTTTTGTTTGCATATAATGATTTTCTCTATGTTTTGTTCCCTTCATATTTCTACAGGGTCATATATCATTATGTTTTGGGATTTTTATTAAAAGAAAAACAATTAACAAAACCAAAGGCCCATCACCATGTTAAGAAACTTAAAAAAATATTTACTTAAATCTTTATTTTTAATATTTTATTCATAAATTTAACCGTCTTATTTTAAACAAAATTTTAAATATTGTTTGTTTTAAAAATGAATAAAAATAAATAGTCATTTAAAAAAATGATCACGACTATTACTGAAATGCACGTAAATTAAAATAATTCAGTATCCATGTTATCCCGTCATTATAAAGAGGGCAATCGCCAGAAAATACCTATACTTTTTTTCGTTAAAAAATACCTATATAATTGGTGTATCTCAACACAAATCTCATACTTTCACATTGACTCTATAATCTCATATCTATACATTCATCAGAACTCTCTCATTTTGATGCGTTCGATACATCCTAATATCCTTCTTATCTAAAAGCCTGACAGGAGCAGCTATTAGTATGTGCTTCCTGCACCATCAATTACTCTTTGCTCTCATCAATAACCGGGATATCACTGACCCACCAACTTCCACGTGGTTTATCCTCGAACCATATCGTAAGAAGAAAACTAGACATTTGAATATATAACCAAAATGGCTGTATGGTCTTGCTCTGTTTAATATCCAGAAAACAAGGGTTGAAAATAATAAACTAGTATAACCAGAACAAAAAATATAATCATGTTATTTCCAAAAACTGAAAGTATTACACCAACAACCAACATCTTTTAATATCCGTTGTCTTTTGGGGCTTTCTTAGAAACTCATGTACAAGAGCAAAATGCCCAACAAGTACTATCCATCATTGGAGTTGATTGGGATATCGAGAGCAACTATGCGGACGACCCTTCAAGCAGAATATGGTTGGTCTTTAAACCACCATCCTTGGTTACGGTTATAAGACGATCAACACTTGAGATTACCCCCATTATGGATGACAAGGCATTCCACCGATTATGGTCACAACAATATATACACCCAATATGAGTTGTGATAGAGAAGTTGTATGAGATCAGCTCCGTACTACCCACACGACCATTATCCTCCCCAACACTCCATGGCTATTGGTTGGTGACTTTAGAAGTCTACTTGCTCGGCGAGCCAAAAACACTATTCGACATATTCTTGATACCAATGGTAGGAGAATAGAGAAACCGAATCAGATTTATGCGGCAACTGTTGAATACTTCAAAGGGATCATTGGGACTGATATTGAACATTCCTACACTATAGTCCCATCATTGATTCAAGCACTATCACCTTCGGTGGTTCCAGATAACATCTTGGGAATAATCTTCGACTACTCCGATTGAGATCCAATCAGTTTTGTTCTCCATGGGGCTTAACAAATCGTTGAGTCCAGACGAATTCACAGTTGAATTCTATCGCAAAGCATGTGGTATTCTTGGTGAAGAACTCATTGAGGCAGTTATGCATTCTGTAACATAGGAATCCTCCCATGATCTATCAATGCTATGATGCTAGTCCTAATCCCGAAATGTCTTGTGGCTGAACGGTTTTCAGTTTTTCGACCCATTTCATGTTGCAACACTCTTTATAAGATTGTTGCTAAGATTTTAGCTCCAAGGATTAAAAAAGTTCTCCCAGAAATCATCCTACCAAATCAATCAACATTTGTGGGAGGTCGTCTTATCTCTGAGAATTACCCCTTAGCTACGGAAGTTGTGAAGAATTATCATGGGAACTGAGTATATAAGAGAACAACACTAAAGGTTGACCTAGCTAAAGCATATGATACTACTCGATGGGATTTCATCTCTGTCTTATTACGAGCCATATGCATCCAAGAAGAACTGGTCCGACTTGTTGAAACATGTATTTCCTCCCCCTCCTTCTCGGTTAGCATCAATGGGTGCCATCATGGGTTCTTTGAGGGTAAAATGGGCTTGCGACAAGGTTGTCCAACATCTCCTTATCTGTTCGTTCTTGGAATGAATGTCCTCTCAGTGATGCTCAACAAAGTCGTTGCGGACGGTAAATTTGGATACCATCCAGAATGTCGGGCAACTAATATGACATATCTGTCTTTTGCGGATGACCTCCTTATATTCTTCGATGGAGAACCTCAATCTCTTTAAGGTATCATAGTTATTCTTGATGATTTCTACTCCATATCAGGCATGGAAATTAATCCTCTGAAGTGTAATCTCCATGTTGGTGGGATCACGACGACTGAAAAATCGGAGCTCACTCAACTTTCTAATATAGGGGTTGCAATGCTCCCGGTGAGATATCTCGGGGTTCCTCTAAGTTCACGAAAACTAACTCTATCCGATTGTATGCCACTAATACAAAAGGTTAAGAATAAGATGTGTTCGTGGACAACAAGGACTCTCATTTGCAGGCAGGCTACAACTTCTGAAATCAACGATCTCGGGGATTATTGGATATTGGGTCAATGTTTTTTTGCTACCAAAAAAATGTATTACCAAGTTGAACTCTATCTGTGCAGTTTTTCTTTGGAAAGGAAAGGAACTCTAGATCAGACTCGAGGAGTTAGACTCGCTTGGGAAAAGACAGGTCACAGTACCTAAAGATGAAGGAGGATTGGGACTACACAACCTTATAAATTGGATTGAAATAGCAATACTAAAGCTGATTTGGTCCCTTTTTTTCCGCAGGTGGATCTTTATGGGTGGTTTGGATACAATCTAAACACCTAACTCGAGGTAACTTTTGGTCGATTACTCCGAACAGAGAGCACAGACTAGATCTCAGGTGGCTGGAAAACCAGTGGTGACTGTAAAAAGTCCTCCTAAGAAGGTCTAAAGGAAGACAAAATCACAACCTGCCTTGATGATGAGAAAAGGAAGGCTAGATCAACAAAAGACATGCCCCGGGCAAAATCCTCAAAGGTCTCTGAGGAATATCAAAAGGAGAAGATGAAAGGGAAGAAAAAAGTTCAGGAAGAAAGTGAGATACCCAGTTCTCCTTCTGGGTCAGAAGATGAGGAATTACTGGCTAGACTGTGCATGTCTCATCACTTTGTTGATGAGAAATCTGAACAAAGATTCAATGACATGAAACATCTCAACACAATTGTTGAGAGAAACGTGAATGTCAACAACTTCAAGGAGCAGGGGATATGGGACATCCTGGAATGTCTAGGTCTAGGAGAAACAGTCACCTATGTATGTCCACACAGCAAAATTTTGGTCAAAGAATTTTATGCAAACATCACCAAGAAGATTGTGAAGGCAGAAGATCCAATGTACTATCGGGTGTACATAAGAGGGAAGATACTGCATTTTTCCCCAGTAGTGATCAACAAGTTTTTGGGCTTGAAGAACACAGTTGTGACAACCATGGACGAGCTGGACAGAGAGATTGACCAGAAAGAGCTGGAGATAGCTCTCACTGACAGCTATGATGAGAAGAGAAAAGGAGAGATAGCCCCAGTAGAGCTGAATTTCGAGTCCTCAGTGCTGTTCAAAATAGCCAGATCTAACTGGTTACCAACTCAGCGATCAAGTCTGATCCACAAGAGGCTGGCAGTACTCATCTACTGTGTGAAGAAAGGAATCAAGATCACCTATGGAAACATGATCTCATATTCTGGAGAGAGCCCTGGACATCAGAGCAAGGTTCAGACTGCCTTATCCCTGCTTAATTCAAAGCATACTCACTAAGCAGTGCCCTGAACTCATTGATCCAAAGGAGAACATCGAGGTGATTCAAAAACCCCTAGTGGTTGAGTCCAGAATCAAAAGGAAGAAGGGAAAAGGAACGAAGGACTTCAAGAAGATGCTGGAGACTCTCAAGGATGCAGAAAAAGCATTGATAAAGATGGAGCTCGGACTAAGGAAGCAAGCAATACATTGTCAGAAAATCCGTGCAACAGTCCACGAATACATCGAAGCTACTCTGAGTAATGTGTTCATTATTCAATCAGGTACTCTTCAACTTGATAATCTTGTTTTTTGATTATTTCATACATACCCGCAGGGGGAGAAATTGAGGAAGCAGAAGGAGATCTCGATTCAGAAGAAAAAGAAGACTCAGAGGAGGAGGATGAAGAAGATGACTCGGAGATACCTAAACCGACTCCCAAGAAGGCGGAAGTATCAAAGAAGTCAGGGACGATAAGAAAGACTAGGAGAGTCAGGAGTCCTTCTGATGACTCATCATTTCGTTTCTAATTTTCACTTAGCTGATGATATGAACTTCTATGCTCTTAATGACTCTATGTGTTCTGATGACTTGTGGTGATCTTAAGTCTTATGTTTTGTGTGATGACTCTATTTTGGTTAGTTTGGTTTGAACTTTGATGAAATCAGTTGAATGGGTTGTGTTTGTGTGTATGATCTGAAATAACCAAAAAGGGGGAGATTGTTAGTGCAAGTATTTGCACGTGTTATTTTGGTTGTTAAAAGGTTGTTGTAGGTTCAACAACTTATGAGAGATTTCAGGAGAAGAATCCGACGAGATAGCACTCGAGCAAATCTGAGGTACAACTGACAAGATTCAGATAGAGTCAAAGCCTGAAGAGATAGAGTCAAAGGCTGAAGAGATAGAGTCAAAGACAAGAGATAGAGATTGGATCTTGAAGATAGAATCGAAATCAACAAGAATCAAGGAGAAGTCGATTCGATCATTTGGTGGAAATCTGAAGACGAACCAGAGGAGTTTAAATAGAGAGTCAAGTGCATATCAGCTCTGTAGAGAGCATGAGCATAATTTCTTAGTCTATTCTATTCAGTGAGTGTGTTCTCATTATTTGGTTGAGATATGAGAGGGAGATCGATTGGGCAAATCTCCTTTCTCTGGTGAGTGATTTATGTTGTGAGGTTTTTTAATCAGTAGAATTCATTGTGAGAGGGGAAGAAACTCAAGGGGAGTTTCGGGTGTGTGTAGTAAGTACGGTTTTTTTGGTGTAATGTAGTAAGTACGGTTCTTACAACAAAAAGTGAGTTGTACTTGACTATCTTTCTCAACTGAATAAAACTGATTGATTTTCCGCATTATTCTTTGAAGGTTCAATTTTTTCACAAACCTTAGTTGCGGAGAAGACATGCGAAGCAAGAAAAGACATGAGCTTTTCATCCCCTCTGTGAGGAATTTCACCGAACAGGTGGTGTGCACATCTCGATAAACACCGACGAAGACAACAAACAGCAAAAATTCCATTGGAAATTGTATCAAGCAAACGAAATTAAGAAAAAGCTTTTTGCTGATAATTCCATTCTCTTCAAAAATTCATTAATTTTGTTAATATTATAAAAAAAAAATCTGTATTTTGTAGAAAATTTTAAAGTTTGTGATTAACGACAGTTAATTAATTAGTGTTTTTTCTTTTCTATTTTTCAAATTGATTGCAAATTTTTTTAAAACAAAAATTTGTCAGATTCAAGGCAGTCCACGAGAATATAAGTTGGTTTCATAATGGACAAGACAACAAAAACTACAAACATATTAAATTAATCAAACAGTAAATGTAACCTGGGTAATGGGGCTTCCGCTCAATTCTGGCATGATAACTGAACTGGTTTGGGTCCTCTGATTGAGTTTGTAGGACCAGCGGGGCCAAGAGAGCTTCGTGTGCACCTTTATGCGACAGTGAACTCGGCAGTGCGAGAATCAGAGTGGTCTTTTTCGGGAGCGCGTTCAGACAGATGTCATGAAGCAATGTCTCGTATCTCGTCTATTCTGCCACCTACTCCGATAGCTGGCCCCGATTCCTTTGAATGGAAGGCGTTTGCATCAGTATTTCGGCCTAGCTACTCTTCTTCATCCATATGGGCCCTGATCCGACATGTTTCTGCTAAGGTCCCTTGGTATATTCCCTCTTACAGTTTGGGCTAGCCAATCCAAGGATGAGCTTTGTTTAGTGGCAGGTCATGCTCAAGCGGCTACCGACTAAGGACCGTCTAACGAGATGGGGAATCGAACATAATCCTACATGTGTGCTTCGTCAGTCAGCCCTAGAAACTCATGCGCATTTGTTTTTTGAGTGTAGTTACAGCGTTGGACTATGGAGGATATTTGCATCAGCATGTTATCCATCACCTCCAGCAGAAGTAGATAGATGCAAGGTTTGGCTTGATAGCCAATCGGGCCAGGTATCAGAGCGAGGAAGGTTTTAGCGAAGGTGGTAATTCAGACAACGATATATATTATATGGTCGGAGCGCAATGCAAGGATTTTTAGGAACATATCATCCCCAGTGGAACAGGCTCAAATCTCTCTTGATAGGTAGGTTCGTGACACAATTCTCTCACGACAACTATGCTCGGGTTCTACGGTCCTCAATCCTTCATCACACAATCTTATGGATGAATGGCTTTCACTCACGTCTGTGATTCAATCGCATCTTAGGCACTGATCATATTTTGTAAGTTCTACGTTATTGGAATCCATTCCATGTATGGTTAGTTTCGGCTTCAAGTCGGGTTGTATACGAACCGTTTTGATTTAATACAGATTTACCGTTATCAAAAAAAAAATGTGTGTATTTATTATATGTTAATGTTGGGCTTGGCCCATGAATTGTTGGAGAAAGAGGAGACTCCGTTCCAAACGGAGGCTTTCGGTTTAGACAAAACCGAGAGACCAAAACGTGGCGTTTTGGGTTGTTAGGGTTAATACCCTATTGCGTTTCTGATTCAGAAGGTATGCACGTGGCTCGAGGATTCGAGTGAGAGGAAGAGCAGAAGGGCGAATAGAGAGGCGAAAGAGAAGGATCCCGATGACGGAGGTGCTTCCGGCTACGGCGAAGCCCAGACCGGCGACGACTCGCCAACGGTGAGGTAGGTAAGCGTTGGTAAGGTCTCGTGTATCTTCTTGGTTGTTTTCTCGGATGTCTTTGGTTCGGATGAGTCTCCGATTTGTGGAGCTCCGTCCGTTCTTGGTTTTCCGGTGTTTCTTTCGTCTCTAGTGGATTTGCCGGCACCGTCCGGCCGAGATGTAGGCCCGAGCTTCGCTCGGTAACCGAACTCGTTAAAACCGATGTGTTCTTCGTCTTCCTCACACGTACGAGCGTCAGAGAGAAACCGCGAGGGTTCGATACACACTTCACAAAGTGGTATCAGAGCTCCGGTTACGATCCAGGAGGTGAAATCGCCGGCAAAAGGCAGGTAAGTTAGGGTTTGTTCGGATTTGTCTGTCGGAGCGTGTTGACGGCCTGTTTGAGTGTATCAGTCAAAGACGGAGGCGGATCGGCGACGGTGGGAGTAGATCTGAGAGTCCCGGAGTCGCCGGTGGTCAGATCTGTCGAGGTGGATCGTCTGAGATCAAGACTCGGTGAAGACAGATTCGACCCGGTGAGTCAGGTAAGGTTTTCTGACACGATTTCATTATTTTTCCGCACTTTCTCCGATTTTGAGACCGAATTTCATAGAAACTCGGTGAACTCGGCGGAGAAAGGTTCGATTCCGGTGAAACTCAGTCCCGACTCGTCCGAGTTAGGGTTTGAGTAGAGGAATCGGGTGAGTCAACGACCGAGTCAACTCGGGTGACTCGGCGGCTAGGGTTTCGAATTAAATCCGGTTCAGACCGGTTTAATCGATCCAATTTCGGTTAAACCCGGTTTGGGTCAATCGAACCTGGTTCGATACGATCCAAGTCCGGTTCCTGATGGTCAGACCGGGTTCAGCCCGGTCCCGGCTGGTTCAGACCGGTTCACTCCGGTTCGGTCAATCTGTTGACCAATTTGGTCAACAGTTGATCGGTTTAGGTCAAATCGGACCGGTTCAGGTCTGGTTTGGGGTCAATTGGACCGGTTTAGACCGATTCAAGTCAATCTAGGTCTGGTTTAGGACTATTGAGTCCGGTTTAGGTCAATTCAGGTCTGGTTTAGATCAATTGAGTCCGGTTTAGGGCAATTCAGACTAGTTTAGGCTGGTTTAGGTCTTGGTTAAGGTCTGATTTGTTTGGGAAGGCTAGAATTGTTCGGTTCAGACCAATAGGGTCTGATTGGAGGTGAATTAAGGCCGGTTTAGACTGGTTTAGGTCTAATGTGAGGGTATGTTTATCCAATTAGGCTAGAATTAGACCGTATAGGTCAATTGGGTCCGGTATTAGGTAAGATCAGATTGTTTTTAGGCTGGTAGAGGTCTGTTTAGAGTCTGATTTATCTAGTTAGGGCTGTTATTGGTCGTGTTAGGCCTGAGTTGGTGGTCTTTAGGACTAGATTAGGTGGGTTAGGTCTGGAGTGTACAATTAGGACTAGAACTAACTGGTTTAGGGTTAGGTTAGTCCAAATGAGGTCTGATGGTGTCTGGTTTAGGGCATAGTGGACTGGTTTAGAGTAGATTAGGGTCTGTAGTGATCGGTTTACCCTGTTAGGTTGGTCTAGTATCCAAATTTGGCTTGGTTTAGTGAAATATACTAAGGATAGACCTGTTTAGATCTCGGTTTAGCTGATGTGGGTCATAGATTCCGGTCTCTGTTCAGTATAGGTCTGAATAGGTTGGATTTGACTATGTTTAGCTGGGTAAGAGATCGGGTTAGACTAAAATAGGCTGGTATAGGTCTGAGATTGACTGGTTTAGGTCGGTATAGATCTGTAAGGGCTGTTTGGGTCTTTTTTTAGGTCTGGTTTAACCAAATTCGGGTTAGTCTAGCTTAGTCTAGGTCTGATCAGTAGGTAATTAGGTCAAAATAGACTTGGTTAGGTCTGTTTAGAGGTTTAGAATGTCTATAGAGACATTGTCTAGGTCTGATCAGATTAAAATCTGATTATAGATTTAGGTATTATCTAGTTTAGGACTAGATAGGACTCCTAAGTACCAGTTTTGAGTCATAGAGTACCGATATATTGACCGGTTAGGTCTGATTAGTTGGGATTTGGCTAAAACGGGTTGGTTTAGGGGTTGGTTAAGTCTAGAATCACTAGGTATAGGTTTGTAGGGGTCGGTTTAGATCAGGGCAGGTCTGTAGGGGTTGGTTTTAGGCGTTTATAGGGTCTGATCAGATGAGAATTAAGTCAATTAGACTTAGTTTAGGTCTGGTTAGGGTGCTAAAAGTCAAATCAGGGGTTGGTAAGTCAACAGGGTTAGCTTAGGTTTGATGATTAGGACTTTTAGGTGATTGACTAGGACTTAGGGTAACTAATCAGGGGTTAGTTATGTCAATTAGGGTTGGCTTAGGTCTGATTAGATTTTCTGATCTAGTTTGGGCTTTTGGTTGTCTAACTAGCGCTGTTAGGGTCTAGATAGTGTTGGGTTTCCTGGGATCTCATGAGCGAATCTAATTCCTAAGAGATCGATTCTAGGGTTTGCGCAGCGGATATAAAACAAAAATTTTAATGAAACCCTAGAACCATGCTACTATTGAATCATAGAAACGTTAGAACGCTTACCTCAATCGATCCGGGGCCTGTATCAATTGATCTGTTCGTCCGATCACTCTAAGCAGGAAGAATACCTCGCCCTCTACACGTATCCACACGTCGGGATGGATTCCAACACCTTGGAACTTGTTTGCTAGGACTAGAGATCTCGATCTCTCTTGTGTGCAAGGTTTTTGGAGGCTTAGAGTTTTATTTTTCTTCTTTTTTTTCTTTTTTTAAAACCCTAGAAGACATTCTCCTTATATAGACTTTCCAAAAATCCTAATTTGACAAGGAATAGATTACTAGGAATCCTAATCTAATTAGGTTTCCTAAACCTATTAGAATTCTAATCTCATTAGGTTTCCTAGATGTAATAGAATTCTAATCTCATTTGAATTCCTATACATAATAGGATTCCTAATCCCATTAGGATTACTAATCCCATTAGGATTCCTATTCCAATTAGGAATCTCAATCCAATTAGGATTCCTAATCGGGATAATTTAGCACACGTACTTGTCCATCCCTATTGTGTGTGACCCTATAGGCTCATTCGATATAGCAGTATAACCCGAAATCTCTATTTCGGATATACAAGTCATAGGCGGTCTCTAGCAAGACACTATGACTACCTATCTCGAATACAGTTTGTTTGTGATCATACGAAAGCCAGTGATGATTCCGACTGATGATCCTTTTGTATCGCGATATCATATGTCGAACATAAGGCATGGACAAGCCACCTTATCTGATTCGACTGCTTTCTCGTTCACTGAGTTCGACTGTCTGAAACAGACGACGTTCGTCTATAGTGTGGCCACACATTTCTACAGTCTTGCTCAAACGAGGGGCCCAGCGATATCTCTCTCTTTTACGAGAGGTTCGGAATGACACCCAAGTCACCAACAAACTTTCTGATCCAAACAGCTTCCTTTGCTGCGTCCGACGCTGCAATATACTCAGCTTTTGTAGTACAATCTGCAACGGTCGCCTGCTTGGAACTCTTCCAGCTAACAACGCCTCCGTTTAAGCAGAAAACATAGCCAGACTGCGATCTGTAGTC
>NW_010966774.1:1056332-1057559 GCF_000463585.1 Tarenaya hassleriana
ATTTTCTCGAAGCGATATACCGAATAGCAGATTCGGGTCCTAGCAGACAAGTTCCAATCGTTGGAATCCATCCCGAGGTGTGGATACATGTAGAGGGCGAGGTATTCTTCCTCCCTTTCGTGATCGAACAAGTGGTTCTGCACTTCGTTTCTGAAAGCCTTGAACATTTCAAGTGTTTCAGGCTTATGTCTCATCAAATAGACATAATCGTATCGACTGAAATCATCAGTGAACGTAACGAAGTACAGATAACCTCCTCTAGCTGGACAGCTCATTGGTCCGCATACATCACTATGTATCAGATCCAATAACTCTGTCGCTCTCTGTCCTTTCCCTTTGAAAAGATGCTTTGTCATCTTGCCCATCAAACAAGAATCGCAAGATTCAAGATACTCAAAGTCAAATGAATCCAGAAGACCTTCAGAATGAAGGTTCTGTATGCGCTTTTCGTTTATATGGCCTAGACGACAATGCCAGAGGAAGGTTGGGTTTAAGTCGTTCGGCTTAAACCGTTTGGTACAAACGTTATAGATTGACCTGTATCTTGACGGTTCATCATCCAAAACATAAAGGCTATTAAACTGGTAACCTTTACCATAGAATAAATCACCTCTATAAATGGATAGACCTTTGTTCTCAATAACAAATCTGAAATCGTCCGAGTCTAGGCATGAAATCGTTATAATGTTCTTGCTAATAGCATAAACAAAATAACAATCATGCAACTCAAATACAAGGCCTAGAAGGTAAAGTCAGATCGAAAGTCCCGATGGCTAATGCAACAATTTTTGCTCCATTCCCAACGCGGAGATCTACTTCTCCTTTTGCCAATTATCTACTTCCTCGCAACCCTTTCATATTTCCACAAATATACGAGGCGCTTCCGGTATCTAATACCCACGACGTAGAAGTAAACAAATTAGCCTCTATAACGAAGACACCAGAAGTCGAAGCTTCTTTAAGCTTCTTCTTCTCATGATCTTCCAGGTAGAGTCTACAATTTATGTTCCAATGCCCAACGGCATGACAGAAATAACACTATTCCTTTTTGGACTTAGGCTTAGGTTCAATGACAACGCTTGTCACTTTCCACTTGCCCTTGCTCTTGGAACGCTTCCTTTTGCTGGAACTCTTTCCAACAACTACCATTTCACTCTCACCATGGCTTTCAGCTCTCTTTTTGGAATGATGCATTCTACTGATCAACAATCAAAGAATCGTCCATGT
>NW_010966774.1:1057638-1058379 GCF_000463585.1 Tarenaya hassleriana
ATCAGTCAACAATCGACCAACTCATCGGGCATGACTGGTTATTTGCCTCGAATTGTTGACCGTATGGAGATAACTAGCGATTCGAGTGGACTTCTAACTTATCAGATCATCTATCGGATGATGTATATTAGTTACTTCCAGAAAACATGTCAAAATAAATCTTTCTTTATATCATTAGAAAACTTTTTCTAATATCTATGCATAGACACCATAATCGCGTAGATCTAATATATGAACAAAATGTTATGAGCATATTTAGACAACACATTGACGGAATCCCTACATATCGATAAAAATCGGTATATATCTCTCGGTGGATAATCCGATGATCTAAAAATCGACCTAAACTACTATGCATCATCTGGTAGATGATCTCTAAGTTAGAAGTCAACTCGAATGCTAGTCATCGCCATATGGTCAACAATTCGAGGCAAATAATCAGACATGGCTGATGAGTTGGTCGATTGTTGACTGATCATATTATTAATTTCATAACTTCCATAAAACATGTCAAAATAAATCTTTCTTTATATCATTAGAAAGCTTTTTCTAATAGCTACACATAGACACTATAATCGCGCATATATAATATATGAGCAAAACGCTATGAGCATATTTAGACAACACATTGACAGAATCCCTACATATCGATAAAAATCCGTATATATCTTTCGATGGATAATCCGATGATCTGAAAATCGACCCAAACTAATATGCATCACCCGATAGATGATCTGATAA
>NW_010966774.1:1060140-1061000 GCF_000463585.1 Tarenaya hassleriana
TATGAGTTTTGTTCAGATACATTCGATGTATTGATACTTTCTATATGTTTTTTTATGAGAGTATCTTGTTCATTACATGTTCCTGCATGCTAGATCTGTTATGAAATCCATGTATCATTATGAATGATACTAAACTCCCTAGTCTTGTGTCATTATGGGAATAACGACATAGCACTTGGGTAGGTCTGATTAGGACTTTGTGAGGGGCCGGGTAGACTCGAGATCGTAGGGTTGGTTAGGACTTTGTTGGGAGCCATGTAGACTCGGTGTTGTAGGTCTGATTAGACGTAATCAGGTCCGGTTAACCTTAAGTTAGGTCTGGTTAGACGTAATCAGGTCTTAAGGTAGGCTGTGTTTCGAGTCTAATAGGTCGGTTAGGCAAAATTATGCCTAGGGTAAGTCCAATCAGGTTGGTGCGAGAGTCTAAGAGGTCGGTTAGGTAGAAACATACCTTGTGTTAAGTCCAATCAGGTCTAGTTTAGAGTGTGTTAGATCCGTTTAGGTAATATGTACCTAGGGAGATGTCCGGTTAGACTTGGTTTAAAGTCCGTTAGATCGGGGTTAGGTTGAGTGTCTAGGTTAAGTCCGGTCAGGTCGTGTTCTCTAGGTCTTGTAGGTCTGATTAGGTAGAGACGTACCTAGGTTTAGGACCGATAGACTAGGGTTAGAGCGTGTTTAAGCACGGCTAGGTAGAAATATACCTAGGGTTAAGTCCTCTAGGGTTCGGTCTCATCCCTCGTGTCATGTTACATCACTCCTAGGGTCGGTTAAGTCTCTTCCGGGTAGGGTCGGTTTTAGACTCTTGTTATATCGTCTTAGGATGATGGAGTTAGATTGTCTAGCTCGGTATACCCCGAAAG
>NW_010966774.1:1061056-1067522 GCF_000463585.1 Tarenaya hassleriana
CACGGCTAGGGAGAAATATACCTAGGGTTAAGTCCTCTAGGGTTCGGTCTCATCCCTCGTGTCATGTTACATCACTTCTAGGGTCAGGTAAGTCACTTCCGGGTTGAGTCGGCTTTAGACTCAGGTTATATCATCGTAGGATGATGGAGTTAGATCGTCTAACT
This sequence comes from Tarenaya hassleriana, assembly GCF_000463585.1. NCBI lineage: Eukaryota > Viridiplantae > Streptophyta > Magnoliopsida > Brassicales > Cleomaceae > Tarenaya > Tarenaya hassleriana. The sequence goes on from NW_010966774.1 coordinate 1,061,221, forward strand.
CGGTATACCCCGAAAGGGGGTATGGAGGAAGGATTATGGGTCTCGGGCAAACCCGAGAAATCGGGTGCAGGAGAAGGCCAAGGACCAGGTGGAGTGAGTGGTTCCGCGGGTAGGTAGGGATACTACATGGAGGATTTGTAGATCCCGGATGACGAGGTAGGGAGAGTCCGAGGTAGAAGGACGTGTTGACCTCGGAGGAGTAACCGAAGTTGCTTCGGTTCTTAGTGGTAGGTTAGAGGTGAGGTCTCCACATTTAGTTGGAGCTTCCTCGGGTAGGATGCTCAGGAGATGGTGTGAGCTGGGAGGTGTCGGGTCACCGGGTAGAGTCGGCGTAGGTTGGCGCTAGGACACTCCCTCTCGAGGTGGAGCACGTGCACTCATGTGTCTCTTATTCTCGGTGGAGCATCGTAGATGTCTAGGAGCGTCTTCACGGGACAAAACCGTGGGACAATCTTAGTTGGCAAGTTAGGGTCCGAGGGTAGAAGTCGTATACCTATAGGTATTGTAGACTTCACGGGGATCCGGACTAGGTATCTAGCGGGTTTCGGTAGTATGACTCAGGTTAGTCTCGGGGAAAGTCGGGATAGACTTAGGAGACGGGTAGACGTCGGGTATAATCCTTGGGTTAGCTAGCGGGTATTGTCGTGGACTTTACTAGGAGGGTTAGTTAGACGGTCTAGGGAGTCATACAACCGAGGGTATCGTTCGCCGGTCGGGCGACGCGGGATAGGACTTCGGTTTGAGTCTTATCGGGGTGAACGTTCTAACACGTTTACCGAGTGTTTTAGGTGTGGATAAGCAGGTCGGTGGCGGGATAAGGCGACGAGGCCTTGAGGAGTCATTGACGGGAGCTTCATCAGGTTTGAAGGCAGCGACATGTGACTAACTCCGGGACATCACGTAAGAGAGGTAAGTCAGGTAAGTTTGCTTTAAATTCCGACGAAAGTTGATCGGTGCTGGAAACGGCGAACCACTAGAGTTTATCTTCATATTTTGGGTTCCTCTTTCACCACCAAGGTGGAGATTGTTGGGCTTGGCCCATGAATTGTTGGAGAAAGAGGAGACTCCGTTCCAAACGGAGGCTTTCGGTTTAGACAAAACCGAGAGACCAAAACGTGGCGTTTTGGGTTGTTAGGGTTAATACCCTATTGCGTTTCTGATTCAGAAGGTACGCACGTAGCTCGAGGATTCAAGCGAGAGGAAGAGCAGAAGGGCGAACGGAGAGGCGAAAGAGAAGGATCCCGATGACGGAGGTGCTTCCCGGCTACGGCGAAGCCCAGACCGGCGGCGACTCGCCAACAGTGAGGTAGGTAAGCGTCGGTAAGGTCTCGTGTATCTTCTTGGTTGTTTTCTTGGATGTCTTTGGTTCGGATGAGTCTCCGATTTGTGGAGCTCCATCCGTTCTTAGTTTTCCGGTGTTTCTTTCGTCTCTAGTGGATTCGCCGGCACCGTCCGGCCGAGATGTAGGCCCGAGCTCCGCTCGGTAACCGAACTCGTTAAAACCGATGTGTTCTTCGTCTTCCTCACACGTACGAGCGTCGGAGAGAAACCGCGAGAGTTCGATACACACTTCACAGTTAAGATAGATGAAATTTTAATATTTGATAGAGCGCATGTGCGTTTATATAAATATAGTCAAACAGTAAATATTTATATGTTAATTGTTTAACATCGTTAGAGCGCATGTGCTTTTGTTATAACATTTGTTTGATATAAATTTAATGAAAATATTTATGCATTATTCATTTGATTTTGAAAATGTATATTTATAAGATTAAATTGTTATAATCATATATCTAAAAGACTAAAGAAATATCAAAATATGAATATCATTGTACAAACGATGTGTAAAATCGATGTCAATAATATATCATGTATTTTTATTATTTATTTAGTTTTTTAGTTCATTCTTTATAATGTGTAAACTTAATATGATACTGATATCGTTTATATATTAATCTATTAAATATTTAGAGATTTATCTGCATTTTATAATCTAATTAATAAATTAAAAAAAGTATCACATAAGAAGATGAGATTTTTAAACAATAATAAAAAAATAAGAAAAGTATAAAATTATTATTTGCACTATTTTGTTAAAAAAAGGTTACAGAAGCAAAGAAATTTTCCAAATACAGAACTGGAATTCTACACCATTTTAGTTTATCCGCCTTTCTTTTCAATTTTATGGTCACATGATAGAATAACTTCTTTATATTAAAAATAAATAAAAAAATATCATTTTATTTGTAAAAAGTTTATGCATTTATTATAGGAGGTAAAAACATTTTATTTAACGGAGGAACATAAAAAGAGAGAATTATATGCATTAAAATTGATGATAAAGATTCATCTCCGTTTCATTTATCTCCAAGACGTCGTCCTGGTTTTCTTATATAAGGTAATAGTAAAAATGATATTATTAAATATTTTAGTTAATTTTTGTTTGCATAGTAATTAAATTTAGGGAAAATCCCAAAAAAAACACTGAACTTTACAATTTTGACAAAAAAAACACTAAACTTTATTTTTTGTCAAATAAACATTAAACTTTTTAAACGAATCTAAAAAAACACTGAACTTTTCAAATGATCCAAAAAATACATAAACTTTTCTGTGATTATAAAAAAAACACTGAACTTTTTTAATGATAAAAAAAAATACTTGAACATTTTCTCCGTACATGTAAGATCTCCAAATCTTGAGTGCAAAAATCACTGCTGCAAGTTCTAAATCGTGAGTAGGGTAGCTATCTTCATATTTTCGCACTTGGCGTGATGCATAAGCAATAACTCGGTCTTCTTGCATCCTAACCCTTGGTGAGAGGCGTCACTATACACCACAAACGGTTTATCCAGACTTTGATAATGTCAAAGTGGAAGTTGATGTCAAACTCTTATCTAACTCTTTAAAACTTGTCTCGCTTTTATCGTCTCATTCAAACTTCACACTTTTGCCAATCCATCTTGCCAATGGCTTAGACAAATTGTCAAAACCTTTTACAAATTTCTGTAATTTTTAGTCAATCCAAGGAACTCTAAATTTGGATGACATTAGATGGTCTCATCCAATCAACTATAGTTACTTTAGACGGCTCTATTTTCACTCCATCCACAAATTTGTTCTACTTCTTGCATTCAAAAGTTATACTTGCTCCGTTTTGCACACAACTGTTTTTCTCCTTAAGCATTCAAATATTTTTTTCCCAAATGGATCATACGATCCTCACGAAATTTTTGAGTGCATAACGATATCAACATTGAAGATGAAAACAATTCGACCGAATTATCTCTGAATATTGTGTTAATCAATTCCATAAAAACTGTAGGTGCATTTGTAAATCCAAATGACATGACAACAAATTCGAAGGGACCATACATTATTTTAAAAGTCATCTTCTTGATATCATCATCTAGAACATGTATATGATGGTAATCTAATCGTAAATCAATCTTAGAAAATAAGCTAGCACATTGGAGTTGGTCCACCAATTCATCAATTCTTGGGAGTGGATACTTATTCTTTACTGATACTTTATTCCATCCCCTATAATCAGTGCATAATCTCATGCTTCTATCTTTCTTCTTAATGAATAATATAGGAGCACCCCAAGGAGAAGTACTAGGTCTTGTAAAACCTTTTCCAATCAACTTCACCAATTATTTCTTTAACTCAGCCATTTCTGAAGCAGTCATACGATAAGGGGCTCTAGAGATAGGTTAAACTCCCTGTTTCAACACAATAGGAAAAGATATATCTCTTAGAGGAGGTATTCCATGTAGATCTTGTTGGGTTTCCTGGGATCTCATGAGCGAATCTAATTCCTAATAGATCAGTTCTAGGGTTTGCGCAGCGGATGTAAAACAAAAATTTTGATAAAACCCTAAAACCTATCATGCATGATCTTATAGAAACGTTAGAACGCTTACCTCAATCGATCCGGGGCCTGTATCAATTGATGTGTTCGTCCGATCACTGTAGGCAGGAAGAATACCTTGCCCTCTACACGTATCCACACGGCGTAAAGGATTCCAACGGTTGGAACTTGTCTGCTAGGACTGAAGAACACCTTCTCCTTTGCGCAAGGATTTCAGGGATCTAACTCTTAGGTTTTCCACTCTCAAAACCTCTCAATAGGGTCTGAAAGTCGTGCCAAGAGGCTTAGGAGGTGTTCCCTAAAGTTAATCCCACTTAAAACCCTAATTAGAGCGAGTTTAAGAAATCCCGACGTCTAGACCGATCGGTCTGGACCGATCGGTCTGGAGCAATTTCTGGACCGAGTGACTGTCACACGTTACCTTCGGACTGACCGGTCCACGTGTCTGGACAGAACAGTCCAGACCTTCTGGACCGGTCGGTCTGGCCTCCGCTCCACCGGGATTTTCTCGTCTCTTCTCGCACATTTATCCTTTCCTGTGTGTGTGACCCTGTAGGCTCATCCGATATAGCAGTATAACCCGAAATCTCTTATTTCGGTTACACAAGTCATAGGCGGTCTCTAGCAAGACACTATGACTACCTATCTCGAATAGAGTTTGTTCGTGATCCTACGAACGCCGGTAATGATTCCGTTTGATGATCCTTTTGTATCACGATATCATATGTCGAATATAAGGCATGGACAAGCCACCTTATCTGATTCGACTGCTTTCTCGTTCACTGATTTCGACTGTCTGAAATAGATGACGTTCGTCTATAGTGCGGCCACACATTTCTACAGTCTCGCTCACACGAGGGGCCCAGCGATATCTCTCTCTTTTACGAGAGGTACAAATCCCGTCTTGACTATCTACAATCCACCACATGATTCGTTTCGTACCTGATACACGCCTTTATAGTCCTCCTGTTACGCAGGACGTTTGACGTATTCAAAGCACGCAACTTCTCATGTTTGATTTCGTAGATATCTCAGGTCTTAGGATCCAATCATGGAACCGCCATATGAGATTCAAGTCATGACGCTAGTCCATGTGACAATCTCATGCGGGTCATTCTAGTATTCCGTTCTCCAACGAATACCTATGATTGTGATAGTATCCAATACCTATGATCATCTATACGATCATCAATCACACATCATACTAGTCTTGTTATATCATTATTCCCACAATGATACATAACTAGGGAGTTTAGTATTGTTCATAACAATACATGGATTTCATAACATATTTAAGTATGCAAAACATGTAATGAATGAAACACTAATCCATAAATCAAAGAAAGCGTCAATACGTCAAATGCATCCAAGTAAAGCTCGCAAACAGTACATCATAGAGCACTAAACCAACAATCTCCCACTTGCTCTAATCATGGACTGCTAAACATCTAATGCCCATATCCCTAACATGACTCTCATGCTTCGACGAAGGGAGAGGTTTCGTCAACGGATCGGCAATGTTGTCGTCTGTCGACACTCTGCAAATGTGCACGTCTCTTCTGTCTATGATCTCTCCGATAAGATGAAATCGTCTGAGTATGTGTTTGGATCGTTGATGGGATCTGGGTTCTTTCGCTTGTGCGATCGCTCCATTGTTCTCACAATACAGAGCAATGGGGCTATCAGCACTAGGAATAACACCCAAGTCACCAACAAACTTTCTGATCAAAACAGCTTCCTTTGCTGTGTCCGACGCTGCAATATACTCAGCTTCTGTAGTAGAATCTGCAACGATCGCTTGCTTGGAACTCTTCCAGCTAACAACGCCTCCGTTCAAGCAGAAAACATAGCCAGACTGCGATCCATAGTCTTCCGGGTCTGACTGGAAACTAGCATCGGTGTAACCCTTTACAGCGAACTCGTCTTCCGACCCACCGTATACCAAGAACACATCCTTAGTCCTTCTCAAGTACTTCAGGATGTTCTTGATGGCGATCCAGTGCGACTCACCTGGATCTGACTGGTATCTACTCCTAATGCTCAACGCATAGGATACATCCGGTCGAGTACAAAGCATGGCATACATGATGGATCCAATTGCCGAAGCATATGGAATCCGATCCATGCGTTCTCGCTCATCAGGTGTCGTAGGACACTGACACTTGCAGAGAACTGTGCCTCTGCTCATCGGTAAGGTTCCTTTCTTGGAATCTTGTATCTTGAACCGTTTCAAGACCTTATCAATGTAGATACTGTGACTTAATCCTAGAAGCCGCCTCGATCTATCTCTATAGATCTTTATTCCTAGAATATAGGCCGCTTCTCCTAGGTCCTTCATAGAAAACTGCGTTCCTAGCCAAGACTTAACGTCTTGCAAGGTAGGAACGTCATTCCCTATAAGGAGAATGTCATCCACGTACAGCAC
>NW_010966774.1:1067793-1068289 GCF_000463585.1 Tarenaya hassleriana
TTCCCGTTAAGGAACGCGGTCTTGACATCCATTTGCCATATCTCATAGTCGTAATATGCGGCTATGGCAAGTAGGATCCTGATGGACTTCAGCATAACTACGGGCGAAAATGTCTCATCATAGTCAATACCATGAATTTGACGGAATCCTTTCGCCACAAGTCGTGCCTTATACCTGTGCACGTTGAAGATCCACTTGCATCCGATGGGTTTTATCCTTTCAGATGCATACTTGGTTGTCTGACATGGATTGCATCTCAGACTTCATAGCCTCGCGCCATTTCTCAGAATCCGGACTCGCCATAGCCTCTGGGTATGTGGTAGGCTCATGATGTTCTAATAACATGAGCTCCTCATTCCCAGTCACGAGAAATCCATATCTCACAGGCTCTTGGCGAATCCTGCCTGATCTCCGAGGTTCACTCGTCAAAGGTTGAGTCACAACCGACAGTGAAACAGGTTGAACTTCTTCAACTTGTTCACTCGGCTCAGCGTCT
>NW_010966774.1:1068385-1069170 GCF_000463585.1 Tarenaya hassleriana
ACTTCGTTTCTGAAAGCCTTGAACATTTCAAGGGTTTCAGACTTATGTCTCATCAAATAGACATAACCGTATCGACTGAAATCATCAGTGAACGTAACGAAATACAGATGACCTCCTCTAGCTGGACAGCTCATTGGTTCGCATACATCACTATGTATCAGATCCAATAACTCTGTCGCTCTCTGTCCTTTCCCCTTGAAAGGATGTTTTGTCATCTTGCCCATCAAACAAGACTCGCAAGATTCAAGAGACTCAAAGTTAAATGAATCCAGAAGACCTTCAGAATGAAGTTTCTGAATGCGCTTCTCGTTTATATGGTCTAGATGATAATGCCAGAGGAAGGTCGGGTTTAAGTTGTTCGGCTTAAACCGTTTAGTACTCACGCTATAAATGGATGATGTTGAGTTCGAAGGCTGATCATTCAAGACATATAAACCATTAACTAGATAACCATTACCATAGTAAATATCGTCTCGATAAATCATCAAACTCGAGTTCTCAATCACAAATCGAAAACCATCCAAATCCAGACATGAAATAGAAATAATGTTTCTGCTAATCGCAGGAACATAGTAACAATTACTAAGCTCAAAAACAAGTCCAGAAGGAAGTTGCAAGTCGTAAACGCTAACACACAATGCAGCAACTCTTGCTCCATTTCCGATGCGTAGATCCGCTTCTCCCTTATCTAGCATCCTACTTCTTCTTAGTCCCTGCACATTTCCACAAATGTGTGAGGCACTTCCGGTATCTAATACCCATGAAGATATAGTACAGATGTTAGC
>NW_010966774.1:1070423-1074928 GCF_000463585.1 Tarenaya hassleriana
GCATTGGCTGCAGGCTCTGGTGGTAGAGCCCCTTCCAGGACATAAGACTTCTTATCGTGCTTGAGAACAATTCTCAAGTTCCGGTACTAGTCTAAGAAGTTCGTCTCAAGGATAGATCGCATCGTCAAACTCGGTACGCTACCGGTTGACGCCATGTCCTACAAAAAAAAAAGACAAAACAGAACGAACAAAAACAAATGTAGATTCTATTAATGATCTACTACCAGCTAGTCCATCATCAATCAGTGTCAATCTATCTATGATCCACTACCAGCTAGTCCATCATCAAACAATGACAACACAGATGCAAAGATGAGCTATATTCCCATACAGAAAAATAACCCTATAATAATTTTCTATATGGGACTAAGATCCGTATTTCACATAATTTTGGATTGTTACACCCATCTTTATACTATTTAGATAGACATCTAATGTCGATCACATCCAATGTGATTCTTAGATCCTCTTTGAGACTATGATATCAAATATCATTGCATACTCGTCTCATCTGTACCATTAAATCTCAAGTCAAACTTGACAACTTAACCTAAGGTAAACCATATTCAAGCTGTGGGAACCACGATTTCCCACCCTGCCTCACAAAGATAGTCTGGCACGCTCAGCTTTGGCATGACCCGTGTTACGGACGATCGATGCCTTGACAAGCGCTCTAATAATGGGAGGTACACGCTTAGCATTACATAAATAAGGGATTTTCGAAACCAAATTCAGATCAATCATCTACTTTCAAGCTATGAGAACCACCATTTCTCCATCTTGCCTCACCAAGATAGCACGGCACACCCAGCTTTGGCATGGCCCATGACACGTACGATCGAGGCCTTGACAAGTGCTTTACTCGTAAAGCTTCTAGATCTAATCGGTTTATGTGCAACGATTGTTCATAATCCGAATGGACAATCCAATCGATTATGCAATCCCAATCCCGAAGCTCCCACTCAATCAAACATATATAATATCTTGATTAAGTTACATAAATTCATTCACTATGGACCATCCATAAGAAAGAATCATGTTATTATGAATCACAATTGATCGGTTTAAGCAACAATTGCTCAAACCAGATCCCGAAACAAAAAATCAAATTTTGGTGAAGCGTCGGGACCTAGACCGATCGGTCTACGCGGTTCGGTCTTCGGGTCAAGTTTGGTCTGTTCGGTCTGGAATGGTCAGTCCGTTCGGTCTGACTCTTCAGTCCGTTCAGTCTGACTCTCCAGACCGTTCGGTCCAGACCAATGGTCCGGACTCTTGCCCCTTCGGTCCTTCTCTCTCGGACTAGTGACCTAAGCAGTCCGTTCGGTCTGCACACCTTAGTCTGTTCAGTCCAACATCTTGGTCCGAACGGACTGGATCATTTAGTCCAAGGAAACGACAAACCCTAGATCGTCCGGTCCAAGGGACCAGACCGTTCGGTCTAGGCGGAAAAACGCGATCAGATCACGTTCTTCGTCGTTTCGGTCCCGATTCAGATCCGATTTCCTCCCGGTTTTCACCTGTGAACTCAGAACAGAAGCCTCTTGCACACCATGCAACAATGAACAGAAAATCTACTCTAGATCCACAATCAAATCATGTATAGCATCAAAGCAAACACGGATTCAAACAATTCAAATCCTATAACGTGCTTGATCGGGTTCTAACAAAATCATGTAGAGCAACCAGGCTCTGATACCACTGAAGGAATTCCTGGGATCTCATAAGCGAATCTTATTCCTAAGAGATCAGTTCTAGGATTTGCGCAGCGGATGTAAAACAAAAATTTGATAAAACCCTAAAACCTATCATGCATGATCTTGTAGAAACGATAGAACGCTTACCTCAATCGATCCGGGGCTTGTATCAATTGATATGTTCGTCCGATCACTGTAGGCAGGAAGAATACCTTGCCCTCTACACGTATCCACACCTCGGGATGGATTCCAACCTTTGGAACTTGTCTGCTAGGACTCGAATCTTCTATTCGATGATGTGCCTTGAGAAAAACGAGATTTAGATCACTTCTTCCACTCTCTAGACTCTCCAAAAGGTCTGAAGAAGTTCTCTCTGTTTCGGCTCCTAAGTGTTAGGGTTATTAATCTCCTCTTATTCAAGTGATTAACCCTAATTCCGGATTTTAAAATTAAATCCGAAACCCAGACCGAACGGAATGCTTAGTAGTCCGTTCGGTCTGGACACTTGGTCCGTTCGAACCCCAGTCATTTAACTAGGTCCGTTCGGTCTGACGGATCAGTCCGTTCGGTCCAACACTTGGTCCGTTCGGACTGGACTATCTAGTCCGTTCGGTCCAACAATTTGGTCCGTTCAGACTAGATGCTCCGGTCCGTTCGGTCCACTCCTAGACCGGACGGTCCGGACCTCTGTCCAGATTTCTCGACGTTTTCTCGTGCATTTGTCCTTCCCTGGGTGTGTGACCCTGTAGGCTCATTCGATATAGTAGTATAACCCGAAATCTCTATTCCAGATATACAAGTCATAGGCGGTCTCTAGCAAGACACTATGACTACCTATCTCGAATAAAGTTTGTTCGTGACCTTACGAACGCCAGTGATAATTCTGGTTGATGATCCTTTTGTATCACGATATCATATGTTGAATATAAGGCATGGACAAGCCACCTTATCTGATTCGACTGCTTTCTCGATCACTGAGTTCGACTGTCTGAAATAGACGATGTTCGTCTATAGTGCGACCACACATTTCTACAGTCTCGCTCACACGAGGGGCCCAGCGATATCTCTCTCTTTTACGAGAGGTACAAATCCCGTCTTGACTATCTACAATCCAGCACATGATTCGTTTCGTACCTGATACACGCCTTTATAGCCCTCCTGTTACGCATGATGTTTGATGTAATCAAAGCACATAACTCCTCATGTTGGATTCCGTAGATATCTCAGGTCTTAGGATCCAATCATGGAACCGCCATATGAGATTCAAGTCATGACGCTAGTCCATGTGACAATCTCATGCGGGTCATCCAGTATTCCATCCTCCAACGAATACCTATGATTGTGATCGTATCCAATACCTATGATCATCTATATGATCATCAATCACACATCATACTAGTCTTGTTATATCATTATTCCCACAATGATACATGACTAGGGAGTTTAGTATCGTTCATAACAATACATGGATTTCATAACACATTTAGTATGCAAGAACATGTAATGAATCAAATACTCTCATAAAACCATAGAAAGTATCAATACATCAAATGTATCTAAATAAAGCTCATAAACAGTACATCATAGAGCACTAAACCAACACAACCAATATTGAAGCCAAATATGCCCTAGAATGTCTACAAATATATAGAATCGAGTGAAATACGCTAGACATCCTATATCAAAACATCACCCGAAATATGTGTTATCAAACTCCCCCAGACTTAAACCTTTGCTCGTCCTCGAGTAAATACTCCGTGAAAAACCGGTCTGAAAGGAGGGCGAGACAATGACATAACTCAAAATGATAATCGAGAGCGAAACCTCTATCCGACCTAGATCCCCGTGAACAATAATCAAGTCTGTCTAGTATGATCTCCCTTTCTAAAGGATAATCTTTCCTAGCCATGGGATCTATACCGTTATCTAGAACCAATCCAAGAACTTCAATCATCTACCAAGCATGTTTCTCGAACCTATTACACCATTCTATCTAATCGTATCTAGTATACGCTTTCGACATTCATTTTTTTTCCTTTCTATCTTTTTTTCTCATCTAGCTAGATTTTCTCTTTTTTTTTTCCTTTGCTAGCATCTCGGGTTCCTAGAATGTTGAAGTTGAAGGGTTCCTAATCGATATTTTTTTTACGATTTTGTTTGTTGGATAACCCGACCCACAACTTAGACCCGAACCATCAAATCGATGCACTTATGTCCTCGAACGATTTTTGTTGACGAGATAATGACAGCCACTACAAAAAAAATGGTCATTTCCAACGGGTAAATCCGTTGGAAATGGCCAAATTTCCGTTGGAAATTAACGTTTCCAATGGATTTCCAACGGATTTATCCGTTGAAATTTCGTCATTAGAAATCGGTGTCCGTTGGAAAACCGTTGGAATTTTCAACGGAATTTCAACGAATTTTTCCGTTGGAATTTTCCAACGGATTTCCAACCGGCATCCGTTGGAATTTTCCAACGGATTTCCAACCGCAATCCGTTTGAATTTTCCAACGGAATTTCTAACCGATATCCGTTGGAATTTTCCAACGGAATTTTCAACCGCATTCCGTTAGAATTTTCCAACGAAAAATTCGAAACATATTCCCGACCCGATCCCGACCCCGATATCATGTAACATTAATATATATACATATATAAATATTTATACATATTTACATATTTACATATATACATATTCAAATTCATATATATATATATATATATATATTTGTTATGTATATGTATATGGTTAATATATATATATACACTTATTCGTATACATATATGTGTATATATACACATCATAT
>NW_010966774.1:1075072-1087679 GCF_000463585.1 Tarenaya hassleriana
CGGGTGACAAGTTGTTGAGAAGACGAGCTTTGTCCCAAGCTTTCTCCATAATGTCTTCCAAAAGTAGCTCAAAAATTTTGAGTCTCGATCAGATACGATGCTTCTTGGCAGCCCATGCAAGCGAACCACTTCCTTGAGTATATATATTATATATATATATAGCAAATATATATTATACATATATATATATGAATTCGAATATATATATATATATATTTCAATTGATTTTTCAATTAAAATCCAAATTTTCATTCGATGTCCGTTGGAATTTTTTTTTAAAATTTTGAAAAAAATTTCCAACCGGCATCCGTTGGAATTTTTTTTTAAAAAATTTCCAAAAAAAATTCCAACCGGTATCCGTTGGAATTCCGTTGGAATTTTTTTTAAAAATTTCCAAAAAACATTTCAACCGGCATCCGTTGGAATTCCGTTGGAATTGTTTTCTAACAAACATCCGTTGGAACTCCGTTAAAAATTTGCAACCGATTTTTCCAACGTTAATCCGTTGAAAATTTCCAACGGATATCCGTTGGAAATACCGTTGGAAATTTCCAACCCAATTTTTCAATTGAATACGTTGAAAATTCCGTTAAAAATTTCCAACGGGTGTTTCCAACGAATACCCGTTGGAAATACCGTTGGAAATTTCCAACCCAATTTTTCAATTGAATACGTTGAAAATTCCGTTAAAAATTTCCAACGGGTGTTTCCAACGAATACCCGTTGGAAATTTTCAACGGAATTTTAACGGAAATCGTCGTTGAAACGCCGTTGAAAACCGTTGAAAATCCGTTGGAAAATCCGTTGGAATTCGAGGATTTTTTTGTAGTGAGCGGAGTGTCGAGATGCTCACTATCTTTTTCAGCACATGAAGAAATAAGAATGCATTTGATAACAAACTTTACCGATTTCAGCAAATATGGGAAAGGTTCTTATAAAAACTTTTCTATTTGGCTAGACAACATCGGTCCCATGGGTTCCAACCAACGATTTCTATCCCGGAGTGTCGAGATGCTCACTATCTTTTTCAGCACATGAAGAAATAAGAATGCATTTGATAACAAACTTTACCGATTTCAGCAAATATGGGAAAGGTTCTTATAAAAACTTTTCTATTTGGCTAGACAACATCGGTCCCATGGGTTCCAACCAACGATTTCTATCCCACAAGCCATTCTAGACAATCCTAAAGGTCAAGCAATTAATTCAACAAAACTTAACCACGTTCAACGGATCACAATGTTTTCAGGACGTTTCTACTCTCTCATGCCATAGATCATCATATCAATGCTCAAAAAGGTTTTATGCACATGATCTTATATGTCCTAAACACTATATGAGAATGCACAATCCTAACAACTATATGATCCTAATGCATCCTATATGCCCATGCAACTAAAATGTGAAAATAAAAGGAAAAAATGCATGCAACACTACTCTATATGGATATGGTTTGGCGTTAGACGAATCCTCCCCCAGACATGAACTGGACACCGTCCTCGGTGTCAATTCTCGGCTAGTAGAGGCAACCAATAACATGAGTCAAAAGAGAAGCAAACCAAAAACAGAAAAGAGTACTTAGCTCGCGATGTTCGTTCACTCGCACTTAAGTCTGCCTACGTCAATCGCATAGCTAGCTTCCTCGCCTTCTCAGTAGCTCCTCATTAGAACTCAACCTGATGATAAGAGATACAAACCAATATCCGATGCAAAAAGAAAAAGAAAGAAAAGAAAAACTAACCTACAAACTCGGGTTGCTTCCCGGAAGCGCTTGTTTAAGGTCATTAGCTTGACCGAACCTTCTCAACTACCATACGGGTCTAAGAGGCGAATATTATCGATCTTTCGCCAACCTGGATCATGAAGTATAGGAGCATAATGGTCTGAGAACATAGTCACCTGTTTAACTGAGTGAGATGGGTCGTGAATGCCCATGTGAGGTGAAAACGAGTCATGTGGCTGATTAAGGTCCTGACACGATCGTGTGGAAATGGAAGACCCGATCGGGTGAATCATCTGTAACTTTGAACTTCGGATCAGCGCTGGGACAGGATCGTGTTGCGCAGTAAACACGACCGGGTCAACTTCATGTGTCTTTCATTTCTCGTTCAAGGATGAGACACGATCGTGTGGTGGGGATGACACGATCGGGTCAGACTGCTGAATTTTTTCGGAAGTTGATGTACCGTCAACACGATCATGTTGCAAAAGGGACACGATCGGGTCAGTTGGCTGATTCGCGCATACAACATTGCGGCTTCGGACACGATCGTGTGACGAGCTAGACACGATCGTGTCTGTAGATGACGATTGCTTTAGATTTTTGTCCAGATTAAATTCTACCATCTCATCGCCAATCTTCATAGTGAGTCGACCTGCTCGAACATGAATGATAGCATCTACAGTGTTAAGGAATGGACGACCAAGAATTATAGGTACCTTAGAGTCTTCGTCCATGTCGAGAACCACGAAGTCAACCGGGATATAGAAGTTCCCAACTTTCAGTGGCGCATCCTCAAGTATCCCAGCAGGGCATTTAATGGAACGATCAGCTAGTTGAAGAGTCATTCTAGTGGGTTTTAGCTCATCCACATTCAGCTTCTTGAAGATCGATAATGGAAGAAGACTAACGTCGGCTCCTAGATCACAGAATGCACGATCGATGGAAACATTACCCAATTTACAAGGGATTGAGAAACTACCTGGATCGGACTGCTTAAGTGGAAGCTATGTTGGATCAAAGAGCTGCATTCGGCAGTAAGCGCTACGGTTTCTTTCTCAACGACCCTCTTTTTGATCAGGATGTCCTTCAAATACTTCGTGTATGAGGGAATCTGCAAAATAGCATTAGTGAATGGCATGGTTACCTCGAGTTTCTTCGGCATCTCAACAAACTTTGCGAATTGGCTGTCTTCGTTATGCTTCCTCAAGCGAGATGGAAATGGTACTGCTGGTGACTTATGAGGAGGAGGCAAGTAAGCCGGTTCAGGTTCATCATCGTGGATGTCTACAACTGCAGTCTTCGAGCTTTTTCCTCGCTCAACCATCGGTCGGTCTTCAACGTCTACCTGCTTACCACTTCTCAAAGTAATCGCATTGACATGTTCACGGGGGTTAGTCTCAGGCTTACCTGGAAGAGATCCGGATGGTCTTTGAGAGGCTGATGCTAGCTGAGCGATATGGTTGTCTATGATCTTGAAGTGAGCATCGATGCTTGCGAACTGAGCTCGAAATTCCTGATTTGTCTTTTCCTGATTCTGTATAAACTGTATAAGCAAAGTGTGCATATCAGGGTTGGATTCAGGATTACCTGGAGGTGTGGAATTAATATAGGATTGCCCCGGAGCTCTGTAGTTGGATGTCTGATTAGGACCCCTAGACTGAAAAGCAAAACTGGGAGGAATCCTCTGGTTCGAGTTGTCGGATGCTCTGAAGTTGTTCGGCACGGGATTCTCCACATTGTTTGACTTGTAGGAGAGATTGGGATGATTCTTCCACCCTGGATTGTACGTGTTCGAGTAGGCGTTATTGGCCACGTAGTTTACACCTTCGACTCTCTCATCCAACGCGTACATACCAAGCTCCTCTTGTGTTGGCATCAAATGCTTGGTCCTAGAGTGTCGGTTGGAATCTTCGAGCTTAGCATTTAGGACAGCCAATTGTTCAAGAACCATCTGTATGGTCTGATCATTGCATTCCCTTGGCGGATCTCTAGAGTACTCGCTCGGGGCGTCTTCTTCTTGGGCCATCATCTCAATATGATCTTCTAGCTCAGCGAATGACTTGTTCTGGATGCTCCCACCACACGAAGCTCGGATCAAAGTCTTGGTATCCATTCTGAGTCCCCGGAAGAAGGTGTTGATCAAGTAGTTCTTGTCAAGCCCGTGATGAGGGCAAGACTTCTGATATCCTTTGTACCTCCTCCAAGCTTTATAAAGGCTTTCCCCATGATCCTGCTTGAATGAATGAATGCCAGAAAGAGCTGCTTGAGTGCGGTGAGGTGGGAAAATTTTTGACATAAACTGCACTTCCAACTGTTCCCAGGTGTGGATGGAATCGGGTGTCAGATCATAGCACCATTCCAAAGCAGTATCCAAGAGAGTCCAAGGAAAAGCAATCAGTCGGAGTGTATTCTCTATCACCCTGTTATCTCTCTTGATAGAACGACACATCATCTTAAAGCGAGTTAGATGTGCGTTCGGGTCTTCGTTCGGCCTACCCCGGAAAGCATTATTGCCCAACATCTGAATAGTAGACGAGTTCAGCTCGAAACTAGACATGTCGATGGCCGGTAGTCGAATACCAGCCAAAAGCTCAGTGTGCTTAGCGTGTTGTACTGGGCAAAGGTTGAGTCAGCATTGCCCTCGGCACCATCGGGAAGAGCAAAATCTCGGTCATTCTCCATTTGTCTTCGTTGACGTCGGATGTATCTAACGGTCCTTTCAAGCTCACAATCAAGAGGTACTAGGTCTGATGTCCCAGCACTCCTGGTCATGCACTAGAAAAACCTGTGCACCAAACGAAAAACAACAACAAACAAAGAAAACGTGAGAGATCACCTAAGAAAAAGAAAAAGAAAAAGAAAAAGATCCAGACTAGATAGGATCTAACCCTGTTGCCTAAATTGTCCCCGACAACGGCGCCAAAAACTTGATGTCGTAAATCTAGGTGCAGAATTATGATCAAGTAATAATATTCCTAGACTCAACAATTAACCGCAAGTGTACGGATCGTGTGTAGTAGCTAGGGTCGAACACAGGGACAAGTAGACAACGGAATCAAATCCAAATCTAAATCCAAATCCAGAGAAAATAATGAGTGTGAGAGTGTAACAAAACAAACAAGAAAAACAAATGTAAACTATGAATGATGAACACTGCAGGCTTCGGGATTGCTTTACATGCAAGGATCTTTCAAAAGATGCAAACTTAATGGTTTATCTATCCAGTTCAGGGAATTCAAGCTCTAAGGTAGAGATCAACTCTTCCAAGTCTAATCTCACTATCTAGGTTTAATCCTACCAATCTCCGATTCGATAGTCTAAAACTCTGGATGCATGAACGAACGCTATCATAATTCCTAGGCAAATACCCATCTTCCAATGCGATACCTGTTCTATTTATTGAATTAGTTCCAGGTTAGAATCTCATATGTCTATGTGAATTAAAACCCTAAGTTCATTCAACCAAGTGGCCAACGAGATCAAAAGCATTAAGAACAATTCAATAAACTGGATGGAATAAACAAATCCAAAAGTTTGGAATTAAATACCAAAGATCCCTATATAGCAAATCCCTAACCTACAGCTATGAGACTACTCGCTAAACATCGAGACGTCGGGGTTCATATCAATAACACAAAACATCGTAAAATAGAAGAAAGGAAGAATGCTTAGTCGATTTTCCAGCTTCGTAATCTCCGTCTTCTACTCCGATCTCTTGCCTCTTGATAATCTTCCTCTTCTTTGTGCTCTAGGGTGTGTTTTCTGTGAAAAGTCTGAATGTTTTCGACCTTGGGGGCTAACCCTACTTAATCCTTCTTTTTCTGGGCTAAAATTTAGAATATTTCCAAAATCTGGTAAGTGACCCGATCGTGTGACTGAGAGTGACACGATCGTGTCACTTAACAGTTTTGGCGGGCTTCACAAATTTGCTCATAACTTCCTGCTCCGACATCGGATTTGAATGATCTTGGTGTTTATGCGTAGATATCGAAGAGAGCTTTCCAATGACGTAGAGAATGCATGATTTGGACTTTAGAGTGAAAGTTATTGGACTTGCAAGATCTGACGTTTTCTGAGCTTCACGTTTTCCCTGGAGACACCCCAAATGTTCCCGGTTCGTCCGTGATGTTCCGTATTCCATGTTTTCCACTCCTTTTGCTCTTTTTATGTGTGGATTCCTGTTTAAACACCAAAGAACACAACCAACCAATATCGAAGCCAAATGTGCCCTAGAATGTCTACAAATATATAGAATCGAGTGAAATACGCTAGACATCCTATATCAAAATATCACCCAAAATATGTGTTATCAGTCCCCTAGACGGCACGTCCGAGATTTAAGCTAGTTGTACACATTCTGTGAGTTCTCGCATTCCCTGTTGTGAAGTTAAACGTACTGGAAAGTCTGATCTGTATGTTGGCACAAGAGTTTGGTTAAAATCCCTAAGGACAATCCAGGGAGACTGAGTAACAAGAGGGTATCGGCCAATGAGCGTTAGGTGTTCCCATAGGATTCTACGCTCACTCATAAGTGTGGAGGCGTAAACAAAGGTAGCAGTAAGTGTTATACCCGACCCTCTGTTTTCAATTCCACAAGTGACTGCCTGTTTGGTGTGGAAGTAGATCGTGACTAAGGTTGTTGGTTCCCATACAATCTAAACCCGAGCTGTATTATGGTCTCCAAAAAAACAGACATGTTTCCACCTAAGTGGTAACGCAGCAGAAATTCTCTCAAAATTTGCCTCTTGGATGTGAGTTTCAAGAAGGGCTGCCACTAGTGGTTGCTTCTCCAAAATCCACTTCCTAGTCAAAAATCTTTTATTCGGGCTATTTAAGCCTCTTATATTCCAAGCAAAAAGCATAGGAATCTGGAAAGTTAATACCCTTTCGTGGACTTGCGCCCACGACCTCTTGATTTTGCCTTAGCTGGACTATTCTTGGTCGGCTGTCTACTCATGGTCGGTTGGCTCGGAGTAGTGGTAGGCGGATCCAGAAGACATGGGGAAGAAGTTTCTGCAACCTCCTTGGTAGACTGAACTTGGATAGTTCCCGAGGGGTGTGCAGCAATCGAGTCTTCTGTGGGCAGGATAGGGGATTTGGAAGCCTCCTCGCATGATCCAAGTGTTGGGATTCCCGATGAAGGGGGTGATGACTCGGAATTATATGGTGGATCAGCTGGCTTCTCTTGGATAGTCTGATGATTCCTTGAGCCAGACTGAGCCTCTGGTTGCTTCGTTGAAGCCCGCGGGGGGGGGGGGGGGACAGGGCAATGATGTTGGTTATGGCCAAGCACGGAGCAATGGTTGCATGTGGGGGGCAGCCAATCATATGAGACATCAATCACAAAATCTTCTCCTTTTGGTGACTTGACCATAATACTTCTAGGTGGTTGCAGCCGAAGGTTAACGTCCACATAGATGCGAGCAGCCGATATATTCTCTTTATTTGTTGTTGCTCCAAGTCGAGATCGAGGTCAGCTCGGGTTTTGTCGGAGTATGGAAGGGGTTCCATGGAGAAACGAACATAGGACATGCCCCAATGTGCCAAATGCTTCTGCTCAAGGCAAGTTCCCTTGTTCTGCGGTTCGGCATCTTGAATAAGAAAGTACCATGACCGACATCTTGCACTTTGACTCTCGGGCCAGTGCGCGACCAAAGAGCCTGAGAAACCCCAATGATTCTACCCATGGAGGGTGGTAGTCCGTAGAATTGTCCTACCACAAAGTCTGCCCATTCGTCAGCTGCTGTTGTCAGTGATTCGACCGGTATTTCGATCAGAGGAATTTAACTGGCGTGTGTTTTCGGCGAGCCTACCCGCTGCAGAGGCCGAAGGGACTGCTGGAGTTTCTCGCTCCATGTTGACGGTGGTTTCAGGGGAGCTTCCCCTCCGGGGATAACGTGCGATATAGAAATCGTAGGTGAAGTTCTCGTCGGGACAGAGGAGGGAGGCTGAGAGCCGGTCAGACCGGAATCAGGAGCTGTGGCCAGAGACTGCTGGAGTTTCTCACTCCATGTCACCGGCAGTTTCGGGGGAGCATCCACCGTGGATGCGACTTCCGGTGTGGCAGCGGCAGGTGGAGGTCTGGCCGGAGCAGAGAAGGGGGGCATGGAGACGGATTGACCGAAGGAAGATGTAAGAGGCGGGGAGCTCGGAAAGCCAGAACTGGAGGTCGCAGGTGGAGATCTAGACGAGCCAGGGCCGGCGGCACGGGCTGGAGGCCCAGAGAGGGTTCCGATGCCGCGTGCCTCGCGGACGGCAGAGGAGGCAACGGCTGCTTCTGGTTGCAGCAGCTAGGTCGATCTTCGGTGGGAGATGGAGGACAGATCTCCGTCACACGAACTGCGAGAGTAGCAGGAGGAGGAGAAGAAACCTCCGGCGTACGAGCACCGGAAGCGACCAAGGAAGAAGGAGGGGGATTTCTTGGTGTGGGCCCTAAAATCCCTGGTGATGGAGGAGCTGACGAAGAACGAAGGCGTGGAGGCATGGTCAAAGAGATGGAGGCTGGCCGGAGTCAGCCCTGTGCGGTGGCGAACAATTCTTCAGTGGCGGCAGCTAGGGTTCACTGGGAACCCTTCACCAACTTTGTCTTGAACAAGAACATTGAACTTGCAGTAACATTGTAGTCATCTTCGGTCCAGAAACATAATTATAGCATTTAGAAGAACAAGAGGTTATGAAGATCCGTTCTATTGACAAGAAGAGGCGAATCCATCAGTTCAATGACGGTAACGTCGGAGAGACCGAGATGGGTTAAAGCCATGGCGGCGTGTCCGATGTCGGCGAAGACACAGAAGGCCGGTTACGGAGGTGACCCGGGTGATGAAAATGGAGGAAGAAGGATGAGAAAGAGGAGAGACGTGATTGCCAAGTCTTAGAGGACCAAAGGCAAGAGTTCTTCTTAGGGAGAAAGATATTGACGAGGAGATAAATCGCAGAAGGATTTGGAAAAATGGATATGTGGCTTCAATGGAGCGTTTGGAGGGATGTATGTCTTCGATGTTTGAAGGATTAAAACTACCATTATCGATGTTCCTATGATTATGAATGCCATTAAAATTTTCTGTAAAAGTTTTTGATGTCTTTCAATGGTTGATGGAGAGAGAAATTATTCTGTTTATTATAGTGACATTTTACCTCCAATAATCTGATCCCACATATGTGTATTATTTCACACGTTTTTTCATTAAGGTTATCATAGTTTTTTTCTGTTTTTTTAAGGGTAAGATTGTATTTTGCTAATTCTTTATATTTTAGAGGTGTATCAATGAAAGTCATGTGACGGGTTAGGTGTATTACTGAAGTTTACCCCACTCATCCCTCCATCGAGAACCCAGAAACTCCTCTGCACCTCTTCCAAACCAAAAACCATAGCACCTACTCGATCCCACTCTCCCCCTCTCCACCGCCGTTCCTCCTCTCGCATCAGAGGAAAAGCCCCATCGCACTCATCCCGTTCCCCCCTCCCTACCCCTCATCACCGAACTATGGTCTCCAAATTTCCCCTACCGAACACCCCTCGTTTCACTCCACATCCGAACCCTCCCCACAGACCCTCCACCCTGACGATTTCCCCCCTTTACCCTCAAATCTCCATCGCTCTCCCATCCCACCTTCCCAGCCTTCACCATGTCAGCCAAACATTTTGGCATCTCAAACACCAGATCTTGACCACCCCGAAACTAGCTCAACCACCCCGCAGGTCCATTCCGTCACTACGTGGGTCTCTCCTCTTGCCATGATACCTCCTCCTCTAACCCTCACCCCGCCTCACCTACGAATCCCCAACCGCTACGCCCCGCCGAGCCCCCCCTCAAACTCACCTCCCGCTGTAGCATCGTATCCTACTTCCGCTCCCCTTGTTTCTGCCAAGAAAGCCTCCCATAAACAGAAACCAGCACTCCCTTCCTGGGCCAGCAGAGTGAGAGAACCCTCGTACAAATTACATCGAGTCGCAGAGGCTACAGTAACAGGGAACGGGAGAAGACGAGTCAAAATTCCAAACTCGGTCATAGAAGCCGGAATTCAAGAAATGTAGGACTACATAGTCTGCACCTTCTATGGCAGTCTTCCAAAGATGCAAAAAATCTCAGCGGTTCTAAATTTCCTATGGGGGAAGGAAAGAAGACTGGAGATCCATCGGCTCTCCGAAAATGCACGACTGGTCCGTATCCACTCACCAAGGATCAGGGAAGCAGTCCTTGAACAAGAACTGTGGTACGTCGGGAATCACGCTTTCTTTGCCCAAAAATGGGAAGTTGGATACTCACGAGATCCGCCGTCCCTACGAATCGCGCCGGTCTGGGCGCATCTCACAAATGTCCCTCTGCATTTGCTCACCGCCGAGGGAATCTCCTACCTAGCTGGTGCAGTCGGCGAACCACTAAGCTGCCGTCCAATTTCCACAATAAACTCGGTGGATGTCAAAATTGATGTAGACCTCACAAAGGATCTCCCAATCGAAGTAGAGATTGAACTGGAAGACGGGACTGTCGATACGGTGGATGTACTGTACAAATGGTTGCCTCCGAAATGTGACCACTGTAGAGAATTCGGCCACAGTTCTGAGTATTGTCTCAAACCTTCAAAAACCCCACTTCTAAATCCAACTATCCCATCCATTCCTAACAAACTACCACTAAAGAGCTACTACCCCACCCCACTCCCACTTCTCCCATCAAACCTAATCCCACTACCTTGACAGTCACCAACCCAACTGACACCATACCCAAAACTCAAGAAAACAACACCCAGGTAAACCCCGTAAATATCCCCTCGGCCATACCCCCTATCTCTACCAACCCCAACCAACCTAGTTACCAACCAGATACACTCAAAATAAAATCCCACACAACACCTCTCCACCTCTGTAACCCTCCCCACCTACTGCCAAGCTACTAAAGAAACTGATTTTCCACACCAAAATACTGCCCAGCAACTACAGGGGAAAGATAGACACTTGCCCAAGCCCACCATGGATCCTTCGGTACCCAGTGGTAACCAATTATCCCCGGTGCCATCTGGGAATAATAACCATGCCCAACCCCGATATCTACTTAATGGAAGGTTTTTTTTGGAATACTCGAGGTCTAAACGACCCAAGAAAACATGAAGCGATATGCAATATTTTGCGGCAACACCCGTTATATTTTGGTGCTCTTCTGGAAACACATGTGCTAGAACCAAATGCTGAACGCATTCTCCGCAAATTCGGAAGTGAGTGGACTTGGATACACAACTATCAAGCTGAGCTTTCTGGCAGGATATGGTTCATTTGCCGATCCCCCTATAAAGCCTTTGTTGTCAGAACTTCCCCGTATGAAGTGTCTGTGCTCATCCAAAAGGTGGGTGAATTACCTTTTCCATGTACTATCATCTACGCACCCAACACCTTAACTGAGAGGGAGCAAGTTTGGCATGACCTAAAAAACTTCTACTCTAGCTACATCGGAGACTCAAATCCTTGGCTCCTATGTGGTGACTTCAACGAGATTATCCTTCTAAGGGAACACTCATCCATTACCTTCCACCACCAAACCCCCGCCATGGCCCGATTCAGTGAGACCTTATAAAGGAAGGAAATAATATTGTTATTATTTTTAGTATCAATCCCTGATTCTTTGCTGTATTCCGTTGAATTTTACCCTTTTCACTTTCGGGTAAAGGATCTCGCAACGGGGGAGCGGCTCACCACGGGAATGCTTAAAGATGACGTCTATGAGTGGCCTCCCGACCCTAGTTCTGTGTCCTCTTCGTCCTTTTCCGTTTTTTCTACTATTAAGATCACTTTTGCGGATTGGCATTCTAGGCTTGGCCATCCCTCTTTCGATGTTCTTAATAAGGTCATTCATAAATTTTCTTTACCTTTGTCTTCTAATAAACACAAACACCTTCAGTGTACACCGTGTTCCATGAATAAAACTCATAAACTTCCTTTTTCGGAGTCTTCACTTACATCATCTCGTCCTTTAGAAATCATATTTTCGGATGTTTGGACGTCTCCCGTTTCTTCTTTTGATGGTTTCAAATACTTCGTCATATTTGTCGACCATTTTACGACATACACATGGTTTTACCCATTACAACGAAAATCTCAAGTTCTTGAAATTTTTCCTCGGTTTAAATCCCTCGTTGAAAACCGTTTTCATCATCGTGTTCAAACTCTTTATTCCGACAATGGTGGCGAGTATATTGCCCTAAGATCTTTTCTTTCGGAACACGGCATTCAACACCTCACCACTCCTCCTCATACCCCCGAGCATAACGGAATTTCGGAACGTAAACACCGGCACATTATGGAAACGGGGTTAACACTCCTCACCCATGCATCCATGCCGTTATCCCATTGGACGTTTGCGTTTCCGACAGTCGTTTACCTCATAAACCGTCTTCCAACCAAAGTCCTAGAACATCAATCTCCCTACCAAGCCTTGTTTGGATCGTCACCGACATATACCACATTAAGAACATTTGGTTGTCTATGCTTTCCATGGCTTCGATTATGATCATGTGCATTGGATGCATATCACAATAATGGGTTCTCGTTTGGAACGAGTTACTGGATGACCCGCATGAGATTGTCACATGGACATGAGTCATGACTTGAATCTCATACAGCGGTTCGTTCTTGGATCCTCAGACCTGAGATGTCTAGAGTATCTGATATGAGGAGTGACGTGTCTTGACTGCGTCAAACGTCGTCTTTAACCGGATGATCATAACGGCGTTGCTCAGATACGTTCACGAATCATATGCAGATAGTAGACATGCAATACGGGACTTGTCACCTCCTACGCAGGAGAGATGTCGCTGGGCCCCTCGTAGAAATCGGACTGTGAAAATGCGTGGCCACACTATAGATGAATGTACATCTATTTTATCAGTCAG
>NW_010966774.1:1099467-1100117 GCF_000463585.1 Tarenaya hassleriana
ATGATCATAATCATCTATCACACATCATGCTGGTCTTAATTCATCATTGTTCCCACAATGATAACTGACCAGGGAGTTTAGAATCATCTGCAATGATTCATGGATATCTTCCGAAACATAACAAACATGCCAATCATATAACGGAAAAGTAATGCATTCATAAACCAATGAATCATTACATAGTCAAAAAGTCATATCACGGATCATCGTAGAGCATTACAACCAACAATCTCCCACTATGCTCTATGATCTATCCTACGAGCATCTAATCCCCATACCCACAACATGACCATCATGCTTTGACGAAGGGAGAGGCTTTGTCAGCGGGTCGGCAATATTATCACCTGTTGACACTATGCTTATCTTCACGTCTCCTCTGTCGATTATTTCTCTGTTCAAGTGAAATCGTCTGAGTATGTGTTTGGATCTCTGGTGTGACCGGGGTTCCTTTGCCTGTGCGATCGCACCATTGTTGTCACAGTACAAGTCAATGTCTTGAATCGGTTCAAGATGCAAGACTCCAAGAGGGGTGCCTTGCCAATGGGACATGACGTGGCTCTTAGCAAGACTCATTGTCCAAGGACACAGGATGAGCAAGAGCGCATGAGTAGGATTCCATATGCCTCGGCAATTGGATCCATCATGTACGC
>NW_010966774.1:1102085-1109003 GCF_000463585.1 Tarenaya hassleriana
GTGAGCCGCCACAAACCCTAGAGTAAGAACCTCAGACGTCCTAGATTCTGATGAGAGCTTAGAGAAGCTTGATTTTGAGTTCTAGTGATTGGAATATCGATTCCAAGTCAAGGACATCGGTTTTTCTCTTCACATATCCTAGCAGATACGTTCCAAAGCGTTGGAATTCATCCCGCCGGTGTGGATACGTGTAGAGGAGTTGTGCTTTCAACTCTCGGTGATTAAAACAGGCCCTGGATCGATTGATACTTCCAGATCTTGAAAGAACGAGGTAAGTATTCGAATCCCACGACGATATACACGATTGTTCGGGTTATTGCACAATTGGTTTTGTGTGACGTTTGGGTAGGTTTAGATCTTTCCTTCCGCTGCGTGAAACCTAGAATCCAAACCCTAGATCGATGAGATCGCATGCTAGGAACCCGAAGGGAACCCAACAGAAACGGGGTTAACACTCCTCACCCATGCATCCATGCCGTTATCCCATTGGACGTTTGCGTTTCCGACAGCCGTTTATCTCATAAACTGTCTTCCAACCAAAGTCCTAGAACATCAATCTCCCTACCAAGCCTTGTTTGGATCGTCACCAACATATATCATATTAAGAACATTTGGTTGTCTATGCTTTCCATGGCTTCGGCCATATACTCACTCATTGTCTTGTGTTTTTGTGGGTTACTCTTTGACTCAACATGCCTTTCTATGTCTAAACCCACGAACATCTCGTGTCTTTGTGTCTCGCCGTGTCACCTTTGTCGAGTCCAGATTTCCGTTCTCCTCTCTCTCGGTATCTCTCTCGGACTCAAACGCTTCAGTCGAACCCTCACGATCTATGTCACCATCTCACACACTAGTTCCGGTTGGTCGACTCATAGCACCATCTCCCGCTGCCGTGACCTCGTCTGCAGCTCTTCTACCGGCACCACTCTTGGCCACCTCTTCTCAATCACCGTCACCCGATCCCACGCCGCCACCACCGTCACCCGTTCCCTCACCTAACCATCTCCCTACATCAACAACCGACGCCACTCACATCCCAAATACCACAGAACCCACCATCACTGAAACCATTGACACACCACCCTCAAATCTGCCTCCGTCTCCACCAAAACATAGCCACCTATGACCACCCGTTCCAAAAATCAAATCACCAAACCAAATACCAAATACCAAATACATAAATACCTTAACTTCCAAATCAAGTGATGATACCGAACCCACGTGTGTCACTCAAGCTCTCAAATCACCACGTTGGAGACAAGCCATGACGGAGGAATTTGATGCTCTTGTGAAAAACGGGACTTGGATTTTGGTTCCACCAGATACCTCTTATAACATTGTGGGATGTAAATGGGTGTTCCGAACTAAATGACATGTTGATGGTTCTTTTGACAGGTGCAAGGCTCGACTTGTTGCCAAAGGTTTTCATCAACGACCCGGTGTAGATTATCACGACACATTCAGTTCGGTGGTGAAACCGGCAACTGTACGTCTCATCCTCAGCCTTGCTGTCACTCGTGGATGGTCTCTACGACAACTTGACGTTAACAACGCCTTCCTCCAAGGCCACCTCAGTGAAGATGTCTACATGACCCAACCTCCCGGTTATGTTGATTGTGATCGACCATCGCATGTGTGCAAGCTACACAAAGCTATCTATGGGCTCAAGCAAGCACCCCGGGCATGGTACACGGAGCTTCGGAATTTTTTCGTTGCCACGGGATTTGTCAATTCCCTAGCCGACACGTCGCTGTTTGTTCTCCGGGATGCTGACGTCGTTATATATCTTCTTGTCTACGTTGATGATATTGTCATCACCGGAAACAACGCCGTCCGATGTCAAGACATCATCACCATGCTCGGCAGCCGCTTCTCGATCAAAGACCTTGGCCGCCTCTCCTTCTTCCTCGGAGTCGAAGTGTCACACTCAACCGATGGTATCTATCTTACACAACGCCGATACATCATTGATCTCCTCAAGCGGACCAACATGTTCCACTCCAAACCGGTCTCCACTCCGATGTCGTCGACCACGTCTCTCACTTTGACGTCGGGGCAGCCTCTTGATGACCCAACCGAGTACCGAAACATTGTCGGGAGCTTGCAATATCTTCATTTCACAAGACCCGACATCGCATTTGCCGTCAACAGGCTGTCTCAGTTCATGCACAAACCAACAACGGACCATTGGCAAGGGGTCAAGAGAGTGTTACGGTACCTCGTCGGCTCCTCTTCTCTCGGCCTATTCTTGACTTCCCAGAACTCTCCCACTTTACATGCCTATTGCGACGCAGATTGGGGTGGAAATCGGGATGATTATACGTCCACAAGTGCCCACATTGTGTACTACGGCAAACACGCGATCTCTTGGTCTACGAAGAAGCAAAGAACCGCGGCTAGATCATCCACAGAAGCCGAATACAAATCTGTTGCATCAACGGCCTCCGAAATTCGCTGGCTTTCATCTCTTTTCTCCGAGCTTGGCATCACACCTTCATCCTCGCCGGTAATCTTCTGTGACAATGTCGGCGCGACGTACCTATGTGCTAATCCTGTTTTTCATTCTCGTATGAAGCATGTCACGATTGACTATCACTTCATCCGTGGTCTTGTTCGTGGTGGTCATCTCCGCGTGTCCCATATCTCCTCGGTTGATCAACTCGCCGACACTCTCACAAAGCCTCTACCCCGAGCTCGGTTTGACTTGTTGCGGGTCAAGATTGGTCTCGCACACGATCCTCATCTTGCGTGGGCGTAAAGGAAGGAAATAATATTGTTATTATTTTTAGTATCAATCCCTGATTCTTTGCTGTATTTGTTTCCTCAATCATCTCCTCATGCGTGTATATATGTCTTGTAAATCACATAATGCAATATACAGAAAACTATTTTCTCAATCTGTCGTTCACCTTACGCTCGATGGAGATGGTTGACCTTCCCTACCAAGGCCCGCTATTTACATGGTCCAACAAACAGCCCGAAAACCCTATAGCTAAGAAACTAGATCGCACCCTTATAAACGATGCTTGGCTACACCGTTATCCTGATTCCTCAGCCACTTTACTCCCTCCACATCCCTCTGACCACTCACCA
Source organism: Tarenaya hassleriana (assembly GCF_000463585.1). NCBI lineage: Eukaryota > Viridiplantae > Streptophyta > Magnoliopsida > Brassicales > Cleomaceae > Tarenaya > Tarenaya hassleriana. The sequence continues at coordinate 1,105,179 of NW_010966774.1, forward strand.
TGTATCATTCGCCTTACAAGACACCTAAACCAAAAACCAAAGCCATTCAAATTTTTTAACCTCATCACTAAACATCCAAAATTCCTGGACACTGTGCGGATCTCCTGGGACATGGCAGGAAGGACAACCACCTCTCTTTCTGATTTCCTCGACCAGCAGAAAAAACAAAAGATCCCTATCAAAACTCTTTATCGTCAGAACTATAGTGATATTCAAAAGAGAGTCGCTGAAGCTCTTTCCTGTCTCTTATGTTTGCAGGAGAAAGCACTTCATCACCCAACATCCACTAACTTTCAGCTTGAGTTTGAAGCATCACAAAAGTGGCAGAACTTGAAAAAAGCGGAAGAGTTATACCTAAAGCAGAAATCCAGAATTCACTGGTTAAAAATCGGAGACAGCAATTCCAAATATTTTTACCGCAGCCTACTCCTTCGGCGGTCCAGCAACTACATCTCATACCTTCTAACTGACGATGGCAGCAGGGTGGACGACCAAGACACGATTTACTCCATGGCCACAGATTATTATAAGCAAATTCTGGGAACGGAACCCTCACCATCCATTCGGCTGTCAACCTTCGACCCTAACAACCTACAATTCCCAACTCCCTCTGCCAGCTCCTTGGCTTTTGCAACCTCACCATTCACCTCGGAGGAGATTAAAAAAACCCTCTTTGCCATGCCTCAATAAAACACCTGGACCCGACGGTTTTACGGTAGAATTCTACAAGGCTGCATGGGATATTATCGGACCATAACTAATGGCAGCTATGCATCAGGACATCCGAACTAGACTCCTACCGAGGGCAATCAACGCCACTGCATTGGTTCTCATACCGAAAAGACCCGGTGCAGACCGACTCTGTGAATTTAGGCCCATCTCGTGCTGTAACACACTGTATAAGCTACTAGCTAAGTTGCTAGCAAATCGACTGCGACCGCTTCTTCCTGAAATTATCATGTCGAACCAATCAGCTTTCATCCGAGGGAGACTGATCTCGAAAAACTGTCTGTTAGCGACAGAGATTGTAAGGAACTATCATGCCTCCCATATCCCGAGCAGAGCCATTGATAAACCTTTTAGAGCATACGTGAGGAGGGCTCCAAGAAGAGGAGGGGCTGAAATGGAAGAAGCTGTTAGGGAGAGAGAGACTGGAGGAGAAGCAAGAATAACGGGAGGTGTAGAGGAAGTTGGGAAAACCACAGAGAATTGACGCGTGTGATTCCTGAGGTTGCTATGGGATATATATATATATATACTAGGCTGCTTGTATAGGTTGCTAAGACCAGCTCATTGGTGTGTCAATGATGGGCTATGAAATAACTGACGCACTCAGATATCACTCAAAATCAGTTCTTTTCATTCAAGGAAATCTGACTACTACAACATAGAGATAGTTGCAGTAAAACCCAGACGCACCACACTCCCCCTGAGTGTTAGCTCTCCTGAGACACGAAATCTACTGATTCAACACACAATCTGTGTGAATCCCCACTCTCACGTTCTGGGTTTGTTCAGATTACTGTTGAGAACTCCCCCTCAGAACGATCTCACTCACCAGAAATAAAAACGTAAAGACCAAAAACTCTTGTACTCTCTGAATGATAATCTTTTTAGCTCGGTACCTCCTCTCTTCCTCTTTGTCGTTCTTATATAGCTTTCTCTTCAGCTCCAATTGTTTGTTGATTCGATTCTATCTTTTTCTCCAAGGTTGTTGCTCAAACTCTACCTCCAAGATTCCATCTTTATCTCTTCCACAAAATCAGCTTTAGAATCTTCTCAGATCTACCTGCAATAACAACCTTAACATTCTCCCCCTTTTTGACTTTCAACTCATTCACACCCAAAACAAATCGTTAGAATAATGATCTCCCCCTGACATCAGATGTATTTCACTTGAGATGTACTTCACTTGTACTTCACTTGTCTGAAGTATTCGATCCATATCTCCCCCTGTGTATGAGATGAAATTCAAAAAACTCTATAGTATATATCCAGACATTTACTACTCTGATTTTCCGATTCCCACTTCAATCAGTTTTGCAAACTCATTCACTCAATCACTCAGATTTGAACAGATTGTAAAAACATACATCATTTAAAATCATATGAAAAATATTTCACACACAATCAGATCACAACGTCTTGAGTCAGTCTAACCATCCAAATAATATTCTGACCAGATTTATGAATATTTCTGTCAGCTACACTCACTAATCATGAAAGACATCTCACATCAGTTTCTCTTGTTCAGCACACGGAGAACTTTTGTAACTTACATTCTGGACTTCTAGGACGTTGAAATCAACAAGTAGTTCTTACCATTTAAGTCCAGACTATCTCTTTGAGATATACTCTTGTCTCGTTTTAAACGTTACAGAGGAGTATTTCGGTCTTTTTTTTTACTACCGTCAGCCCTTAGACCATCGTTTAGAACTCTTGTTTCACATCTTAGACCCGAGCCATTGTTTTTCAATCCACTCATATCATCATTTCTCATGACAGAGGAGTGTCAGAATGTTAGTCTTTTCCTTTTCTTTTTTTTTAATCTTCTCTTTTTTTTCACTCTTCTTTTTTTTCACTCTCGTGAGAAGTATCTGACTGATTCGCAAGTGTTTTTGACTTTCATATTCATTCTCTTAGTCAGACTACCTTCAGAATAGTTTTTCCTCATCAAACACATTTTTCACCGATTTAAATGAAAAAACTATTTTTCATAACTTACAAATCCCAACAAATCTTTGTAAACATATAAACATATTCATCTCACGAGATTTAGTGAATATGTTTGTCAATTGATTTTCAGTGGGACCGTACTTAATGAGTAGTAAAGAGTCAGAATAAATACCACAATCTGAGAGAATTTGTTTCATCAATACGAGTTACGTGCATCATCATCCTGCAGATCTTTCTCATCTACGTCTTGCCTCATCAATGTTATACTTCTCTTTCAAAGTCTGATTCTTCTGGCTCTGTTTGTGAATCTCTCCTTTTTCCTTTTTGTTGGTGTACTTCTGAGCCAGTACAATCTCGTCGGACGTCAAACGTTCCTGGGGGAAAACTGTGAGAAATCATCAATGCAAACATATACGTACCTTTTTCTACTGATGTTCTCAATCTGGATTGGTCTAATTTGTTCCAAGATTTGTGATGTACGGATTCCTTGAGCCCTGACTTGCTTAGCATGTTGAGATAACTCTGAAAGACCTCGAGCGACATCTGTTGCTTTGAAGCACTGGTGTTTCTTGATATTCTCATCCATCCAGGTATAGCAATTATTTGAGGTCTTTCTCCCTGTGAGAATACACTCATTTGTTTGATTAGAAACAAAACATGCATTTTTGGTGAACTTTACCTTCATCCCATCGTCACACAATTGACTAATGCTGATCAAATTTGCTCTCAACCCTTGTACAACATTCACATCCTTCAGTTTTGGAAGTCCACTGACATTCAGTGTTCCCTTACCTAAGATATTTCCCTTTTTTCCATCGCCAAAGGTTACACTTCCTCCTTTTGTGTTTTGAACGAAGTTTGAGAGAATCTCATGATTTCCTGTCATATGCCTAGAACATCCACTATCAAAATACCAATGATCATTAGTGTTCACCTGTTGAGATGTATGAGCAATATTACAGTGCGATGAATCCTTTCGTACCCAACATTGTCTGACTTGACCAGTGAGAGAATAATGAGACTTACCTGACCTGAAGCGATAAAGATAGCAGTTCCTACGAATATGCCCACGTCTACCACAGTTGTAACATCTCCGAGTTTCAGTCCAAGAGGATCGCATATCCTCTTTGATTCTTGGAGTTCGTCGAG